>NC_135276.1:9517500-9582500 GCF_051311805.1 Agelaius phoeniceus
TGGACTTGGCCCACTTTGTCTGAATCTCATCAGCTTTAGGACTCAACATTTCCAAGCAATACTTGTTTTATGCTACCACATGTTCTATGTTTTTCTCCATGACATTCATCTCCTAAATATTCCTTAGATACAAATCCTTAACAGGTTTTCTCCATAGAATACTATTTACAGTACAAGAAATTATTAATATTTCCTCCTCAAACTATACTGCATATGGCTTGAAAACTCTGGAGAATACAGAAAGAATTTTCCCTCTCTTTCACACAACACGCACAGAAAATATGACATTAATGTCTTCCTTTCTTAGGGGGCAAGTTCCCCAGCCCTCGCCTCCGTTCCTGCCTCCTCAATGGCACACACAGTTAAGCCATTCCTCCCTGCTGCACAGCAATGCTTATTTCCCTGTTTGCTGAAAAACTTTGGACTAAATGCAGTTACAAAATTAGTGGCAGCCCTGCCTTGCCTGTTCGGCTTTTTTTAAAGCTTCTATTTCAAGGTGACCCTTTTCCTACTTTGTGTGTCACCCCAAGTGTTGCTGCTCACATACTGAACCAACACTCTCCCAGTAATTAACACCAGCACTTAATGAAGTCCAGCTGCTGTGATGGCAAACTGAAGGGATGCCAACCTTTGTAAACTAGTACTTGGGCTACTCCAGTTACAACTGCTTTAAAACCACAGCAATCAACTTCTCTTTGCCTACTTCTCAGAGATAATTCTTACCAAATAAGACAAGTGTTCAAGATTAAGCATTTAATAATAAAGCTTATCTCTGAACTAATATTTCAAGCTGGAAATGATATAAAGGGCTGGATCAACTTAAATGAACACTGCAAAATTAATAAAAATCCCAAGCAGCAAATGAAAATCTAAAAGGAAGATTTGCAATGTTAAATACATAAACCTTTAAAAGCCCTATAAGCACAGTTCCAAAGGGAAAATTGGAGACAGATTCTTCAGCAATATCTGGTCCTCTGAACTCTTTTCCTGATCCAGTATGAGAGACACTAACAGCCAATGCTTTATTAAAATAATGCTCTCTGCCAGTTGTTTCATAACATGCAGGGACATGGTAGGGATACTAGGTGAATGCTTTTGGAGACTGTTTAAAAGGGTCTGCATTATAACTCATACCACATGGACTTTCAAACCTTCCACAGTTTGCATCTACACGTGCTTCTTGCTCTACTCTTTAATATACCTCACTGAAAATATTTTCCATGCAGGATTACCAATAACATTGCACTGTTTGAACAAATATTTCCTTAACTCCTCTTGACAGCCAAAAAAAGGCAATTCAAAATTCCAAAAGATGCCCTCCTCTTCTCTCAGACCCTCATTTCTGCTTTCCATATCTACTCTGTGCTCCCACTTCAGCTGACAAGACATCCAGTTTGGGCTGGAGAGAGATCTGTGAGCTGAGCTCTCCCAGAAGAGGAGTCCCAGCCTGCTGCCAGAGGTGGGCAAGCAGGGAGGGCCAGAGGTGAGCTGGGCTGAGACAATGAAGAGCAGAACCCTGGCAGATGTACTTATTTCTCAAAATGACTAACAGAGATAATGGCTTCTATCGTAATAAACAGTAAGTGGCATTTTAAAATGCATGTGGGGAGGGAACTGGCTAATTTACTTTCATTGGAACTAATTTACACATAGGTAATATGTATCAATTTACAAATATATTCAGCACCAGGAAATCAACAATTCTTCCAAGCAGGGGTTAATCCAAGGCTCAAGCCCTGCAGTTGGGCCAATTTTTCCACCAGAGACCTAACATTGCAGGATTGGTATTAAAAGTACATCCTTGATTATCCTGGATGTCCATGCCCCTGAGAATATAACTTAAAAACAAAATCATTAGCTTACACAAGAACATAGTCCTTGAAAAATAAAGAAATTCTTGTGTACAGAGCAATGCTGACTTCCAAGCACAAATTCCTTTGTTTTCCTATGAGCTGCACTGAAATAATTGCATAACCTGGCAGCACTTTACAATGTGTCAACAGTGCAGGAGCAGGAAGGTAGGAAAATCTAAAAGCCAAGAATTCAACTTTGGTGCAACTTAATATTGCACATATTACACTATTTTTCTTATTGTAGGTTTGATTTTAAATTATGCAGACTTTCACAGGGAAAGCCAATTTTTAGTCTCCAAAAGCTGTTGTGGTGAGGTTCTACAAGGGCAACTATGGGAATGGGACATGATGGATTTGCATGGCACATCAGTAACAAGGCTCACAAACCTCGCACATGCATTGGCCTCCTTAGAAGAGTCAACCTTCTGAAAAAAGTCTGTTTACAACAAAAGGCATCTGGTAACTATGATTATTCTGCCTTAAAACTGAACATTTTAGATTTCTTAGCTCCCTCTTTTGTTCAGTTTTAGTTCCTATGCTTGCTGCTTTCTGCTCTGCCCTGTTCTTTTTCTGCACATTTTAGAACCCAGCACGACAAAAATCTTTGTAATCACCTAATGATTTTAAAACAGGTGAGTGTTATCAGTTTCACCAAGCAAGAAAGTTCATACATATATTTTTAATTCATTTTTCAAATCATTCCAAGAAGCAGCTACCCTGTTTTTTCTGCAATGATAAAGCTCACAACTTGCTAGCCTGGAAACTCAAGGGAATTGTCTACTTGAAAGTAGAGCCTGAATTGCTAAATATGGATTCATGCCTGGATATTGAAACCATCCTGCTTCCCAAACACTGGCTGCTCAGATCCATCCATGCAGTCTTTACTCAGACTTCAGGTTGCTCTAACATGCTGGTGGTACTCAAATGCACACAGACACTGAGGTCTGTATCCATGAAATGAAAGGTATTTTCTCTTTTGTCCTGGAGGCCTCTTTTTAAGTTGCTACATGCCACCACTTTGGAGTTAAGTAAAGGATGTAAAATAACTTCTGAAGAAAGAAAGAAATCCTTTTATTACAAAACTGACAGGCAGAGGAACTGAAGTTTCTTATAGGATACTCTCCTCTGCTCAAGATTTTTAGATACCTCAAAATAAAGCTTCTTCTCTATATTCATGAACAGAAGAATAGACATTTTAAGATCATGCATGGAAAGTATAATCTGTAGCCCTTTCAGTATTGCTGAATTGCTGATTTCATCACCCTAAGGCACTGCTATATCTGCATAGGTGGTTAGTCCCTGTGTAGCAGTGTACAGACTCCATGGGCACGTGAGGAGCTTCATGAATTAGGGGTATGACAGATGTGGTTCAGTCAGCATAAAGCAATAGCTTTAAACCTGCCACAGGCAGTGCTTCAGAGATGTCACTGTCCCACACTGTTTTTAAAGAACAAGATTCAGGATTCTGGCATCCTGAACTTTAAACCTGCTCCTAAAACTGGCACATTTTGCTTAGACAAGACATAACCTTATTGTATAATAACACAGAAATGTAATAAAGTTGGTTTTTTTCCTGCAAAGAAGTGGAAAAGAAGTGGAAAAGTGTTTCCACTGTCTTTAGATTGCTGGCTTTCATGTTCTTCAGTAAGTTCCCCTCTGGATTGCCACAAGTCCAGAGCCTCCCTGTAAGCAGAGTTGAGCACAGACAAACCTGCAAGGGATGCTGCTGCTAACCCAGCATCTCCTCTCAGAGCATGGCAAGGGCTGGTGCTGCTTCTCTTGTGCTCACTTTCCAGACAGGGAAATACTAATTGTCTCTTAAAAATCTCTATAGTATTTTGTCAATATTTTTTTATTACAGCAGAGCATGTATAAATATTTTATTGTAAACCAAGGGCCTAAAATAAACAGTTTAGTAAATAGTTATTACATTACAAGGAAAAACATCTGTGGAAACTGTTTTCCATGTAATTATTCTTGCTATTTTACATTAGCTCTCAATGTGAATTTCTTTGGCTCTAATGTTTCACTTGTTCTAAATCTTCCTCCTTGTTGCTATTATTAAAATCTTAAAAAGGTGCCAAATCTTAAATGAAGAAAAAAAAAAGATTCGCTAGAAATTATTCATATCACAGTGAGCCTCTACTAAACCTGGCAGGGGTGCAATATTTTCGGTGAAATTAACATAAAATATACAACTGCAAATTATCCAGGAAATAGCTATGTTCTTTACAGTGCACATTTACATTTGGTAAAAAATGTTCTACTTATCTGTCTAGCACAAAGCTCCAATCGCTTCCAAAGGCAGTTTTAAAGGGACAGTGATAGCTCTGCACAGGGAGCACGGTCCTCGCCGCGGCTGTAACAAATAGCTGGGGGGCAAAGTGACCTTCAGTAATTACTAGAGGTAACAGTCAGCACTGGACATTCCTTGTTGTGAATACCAACCACCGAATTTTAGATATATTTCCCTTTTGGTACGCTGGATGAATTTTCTCTCTTAGGCCTAAGTCCTTTCTACTAAACACAAGAAAAACTGTAATACCATGTAAAATGCAAATTTTGCTGTAAATATTTTATAAAATTGTTGCATACATCCCAAAAGCTATAGGTCTTAATTGAGAGCAGGCTATTTTTCCAGTCAATATATGGAAATGGAAAATGCTAATTCATGTTTTTCTACTTATGAAAAACCCTGGAGAATGGCAAAACCACAAATGCACTCACTTTAATATTATAAATATAATTTGGCTCCCTCTTTGCAGTCCCTGATGTCCTGGCTTTTATCTCCCAATGGCTGCAGAGGAAGAATCAGAGAATCGCTTTTACATCCCCTGCGCAGGAAGTTCCCCCCGCGTGCTGCCAGCTTGGCAAAAGAGCAACAGCCTGAGCTCGCAACCGCGGCAAACAGGAACTGAAACAAGAAATTCCAGTGCTCCTGCACAGGAAACGAGCCTCACACCACAGGCCAGCAGACCTGCTCAGGATGAGTGGCGTGCACACTCAGCCCTGCTGGTCAGAGCTGTCACTGCCATGGGACGGGGGCGTGGAGGAGCAGGGCTGTCCCCCCAACACTGTCCCCCAGCCCCATGGCTCTGCCTTGCATTGACACTGTCCCCAGCCCCATGGCTCTGCCTTGCATTGACACTGTCCCCCAGCCCCATGGCTCTGCCTTGCTTTTGTCACTGTCCCCAGCCCCATGGCTCTGCCTTGCATTGACACTGTCCCCCAGCCCCATGGCTCTGCCTTGCACTGACACTGTCCCCCAGCCCCACGGCTCTGCCTTGCACTGACACTGTCCCCCAGCCCCATGGCTCTGCCTTGCACTGACACTGTCCCCCAGCCCCATGGCTCTGCCTTGCTTTTGTCACTGTCCCCCAGCCCCATAGCTCTGCCTTGCTTTTGTCACTGTCCCCCAGCCCCATAGCTCTGCCTTGCTTTTGTCACTGTCCCCAGCCCCATGGCTCTGCCTTGCATTTATCTGTCTCCCCTCAGAGCAGCCAGTGGCCTGGATAACAAAGCCTGGAAACCATCTCTCACAAGTGGTACTGAATATGACTAAAAGTCATTTAGCCTGCTCCAGCATATGGTTACTTGTGCTTGCCTTTTTCATCCACTTTTCATTTCCTTGTCAAGGAAAAGACTGCTTTTTCCATCTTCTAGAAGAGAAATCATTAGGCTGTTAAAGTTAAAACTCTCCAAAGGTCACTGATGCTGGCTTTGAAGAGTGAAAATGATATAATTCCCCATTAGACTTTTAATCTCATGATTAGAGCTAAAGTTAACATGGCTGTTTCATTTTCTACCAGGCAAGAGTAAACTCATTTTTTCTTTCTCTACCAGAATACTTAATAGCATCCTATCTTGATGAGCAACATCTCCTAGTTAAACAGTATGAACAATGGAAATGCAAAATACTTTGGAGAGAGGTTTTGAATTTTTAAATGCTATTGATTAACCGTGAAAAGTCTTACTACATGCAGCACAGCAAAATCCACCCATGGAAATCCCTCATGAGGAAAAGAACCTGCTCTTGGTAGACAAAACTGCAGTCCTTGCTGGCACAGCAGCAAGACAAGGGGGAAGGATGCTTTTATTCCTAGTTTGAGCTCTTACTCCTACATCCCTAGAACTAACCCCTACAGATGGTTCTGAACCCAGTAGTGCGAGTGAGTGCGGGTGGGACCCAACATGAGAACTGCCCCCCTTAAGCCTCCCCAGGAGTATTTAAATTTGCAAAATCCTTGCAGTAGAGTCTGTGGGGCAAGAATTTACAGGTGCACCCTGGTTTCAAAACCCAGTGTACAGCGTTCACTGTTATTACAGGCAGACACATGGAAAAAAAATTCAATTTTCTTCATTCAAGACAAAGTCTGATAACCAGCTAGTAAAACTCAGACTATAATTTCTTATTCAGTGTTCCACATGAGATGCATTTTGCTGAATTTAACATGTTTTGCTGTTAATGGATTTCACAGTGTGTTGCCATTTTTATACAGCTGTCCAAATAAAATGTTGTGTACAATGATGTGCTTTTACTGTATTGCTAGCCTGCAAATGGCAGCCGATTCCCCTGTTTAAGCCTTAGGAAATGGGAAAACTCTTTGACTAGGCCATTTAAAGGTCTCTGGAGCTCTTTTCCTGGTAAGTCGTGGTCAAACAAGAACAAAGATGCAAGTTAGATATAATTGCACCTTGTACATTTAAGATCTAGTAGTATTTCCACTGGAAGGAGAAATCAAACCTCAATATTTTCACTTTTGTATTTTTCTTTGCTGAACTAAGTCAAAAGATATGTAAATTAAAAAGGCTTGGATTTTTAAAAAAATTAAATTGTCCATCTAGATTTTCAAATGCTACTTAAAGTAAATTAAGCAAATAACATCTCATGATGTAAATTCCCCATCCCTTGGAAGGTCATCATTCAGGTTTAACAGATTGTTGACTTCAGTTTCTGACACATTAGAACTAGTCTTCTAAGGAAACTGTCCCCACTGATGTTCTGGAAATGAAGGCACAGTTACTACCAGTTTAAAAATATTTTAAAGGCACAGGGAAGCCTGCTTTTGTTTTCTTTTTTTTTTCACCCCATATCATAGATTTATTTTAAAATGGTGAATCAAAAGTTTCTTGGGTCTTTTGGGGTTTTTTGTTTGTTTGTTTAAGAAAAGGGGGAGTAAAAATGGAATTTCTTAACTAGAAAGTTAAACAAGGAGAAAAATGTCACTGGAATATTTTCTTCCCTTCAACTTTAGCTATCTATATCCAGCCCAGCTTGAATCAGTTACCATTCATTGCACGAGGTTTCATCATTTAACTTCTGTTGCCAATATTTATTCCTGGATATAACTCACAGTCATGGGGTTTAAGAACTATTTGTCCATACCCCAATAATACACAATAGCTGATGCATGCAAAACAGAACAACAGAGGACATGCCAGTGGTGCTAGTTGATGCTGATCCCTTAAAAAACCCAAACTCTATCAGCAGCAAAACCTAAAACCAAAGGCTCTGCCTAGCCTGAGCCATGCTAAAAAACTTTCCTGTGAATGTAGCACAGGAGAAAGTAATCTTAAAATCTAAATGCTTCCCAGTTACACACACAATGACCAAAAGATTTGGTTGTTTTTAAGGCCCATGACTGTTCACCAGATGATGGATAATGTGCAGCTGAAGGCAGAATTAAATCCCAAGTAGGCTGTGATTGACTAAAGTAGTGATGTAAACACATCAGCAGGGTGCCCTTCCTACCTGGTACCACCTTTTGTAGTCTTCTCCACCAATTCAGGAGGTGCCAAAGAAGGAAACACTGGACTAAACTGGAGTTGGCACTTCCTACACAAAGCAGGAGGCAAAAAGGCTCAGCTCCTCCACATGAGCTCCACACCTCATTCACCCCATCTGCCTCTGGGCTTGTGCCAGCAGGACAAATCACAAGTCACAAAGCTGAGATTGTTGCCCCACACAGGACACTGGTGAGGCCATACCTCGAGTCCTGGGTCCAGTTTTGAGCCCCTCAATTCAAAAATGACTTTGAGGGGATGGAGTCTGTCCGGAGAAGGACAGCTGAGCTGGTGAAGGATCTAGAGAGTCAGTCCAATGAGAAGGAGCTGAGGGAGCAGGGGGGAATCAGCCTGGAGAAAAGGAGGCTCAGAGGGACCTTCTTGGTCTCTGCAGCTCCCTGACAGGAGGGTGCAGCCAGGTGGGAGTCGTGGTCTGCTCCCAGGCAACAGCAACAGGAGAGGAGGAAACGGCCCAAAGCTGCACCAGGGGAGGTTCAGGTTGAACATCAGGAAGAATTTTTTCACTGAAAGGGTTGGCAAGCATTGGAACAGGCTGCCCAGGGAGGTGGTGGAGTCACAATCTTTGGAAATGTTCAAAACCTGGATGTGGCACTCAATGCTCTGGTCTAGTTGACAGGGCAGTGCTCGGTCAAAGGCTAGACTCCATCTTGGAGATCTTTTCCAACCTCAATGATTTTATGGCTCCATGAAACGGGTGAAAAAGACAACTATGGAACTACAGTGAGGTGTTTTGGCCTGCTATGGAGCTCTGTCTTAGAGAGATTGTGGTATTCATACACGATTTCTTCGAGTTTCTTCAGTTGTGGCAGGACAAAACATTTTTCACTTAAAAAACCATGATTTGCCACTTCTTTAGAGTTTGATATTAACACAGAGAAGCCTGACAGGGACAACCAGAAGTCCCCTACCCCAAGCTTATTGTATAATCATCTAAAAAAGAAATTTAACTTTTAAAATGGCACACAATGGATCTGAGAAGTCATAATATTCAATTAAAACCTATCTGAGTCTTAAAAAGGCACAAAGCTGTCAAAACTTACTAATAAATTGAACAAAGTCTGTGACAAGGAAGCAGCACATCTGCAGAGATCAGTTGTGCAAAGGCTTTATCTGTGCCAGGATTCTTGAAACAAAAAAAAAAAAAAAAGTACAAGTGCCTCAAAAGTTTACATGGGTTTCCTTCATGGGATCAGTTGTAAGGAACTTCAGGGCAGCAAAGTTTTCCTCCACAAATTAAAAAAACAAGATTCCAGTGTGCCAAACAAAGCATCCAGGGAGGCCTGTGTTTGATTCAACTTGCTTGCCAGCCATCACAACACAGAAATAATTTTTAAGGGTCATGTCAGTTGGTAACCTCTTGTTCCAGGAGACCAGATAAAATCTTCCACAAGGTTAAGGATGCTGTTGAGTTTAAACTATAATTAAAGGCAACAGTCCAAATGCCTGACTCTGATACTTCCCAAGTAACAGAAGGTACAAACCTGGACTTTTAATATATGAACAAACCCTTTTTCTCTGATAACTAGAGCTAGGGTTCAGCATATGCACACCAGTACCCTTACTGATTCACCACAGGGTTGTTTTGCAATCACAAGATGAAAAATAAACACTTGTCAATGCTCAAAAGTGCTCAGTATAGAACCTCATATTCAGAAATAGTAAAATCCAGAACTTTATCAGCAGAAAAGGAATTTAACTATAGATTACTGATACTAAATACATTCTTCTCCCACTTTCCTATCACTGGAAACAGTCGGGAAGCTTGTCTAGCTTCCCCCAAATAGGCAAAATGAGTATTTTACAACTTTGCCAAAGCTAATTCCTAGCTAACCCAAGTATGAGGTCTTTCCAACTTCACTAAACATTCATTACTTTGCTCTTTATTCACTTCTCATACATCATCTGTTTTTCAGAAAAAGTCTTCAAGTTTTCTGTCAGTCAAAAAAAGTGGTACGAGTATCAGATATTTCCAAACCAGTGAATAAATAGGAAAGGGGGATGACATCTACATTATCCAGATAAAACTGTTACTTGCTAAAAAGCTCCCACAAAGAAATCAACACCTAAATTTTAAGGACAGAACAAATAGAAACATTAGTCCCACAATTCACATGAGGAGAACAATGTCCTGAAAATATCATTTATATGAAGTCTGAAGAATGCGCTTAGAAGTGGTGGTGGGTTTTTTCCTTCTTCCACCCACAAGAAATATTCTGGTTTTTTTTCCTCAAAAGTAGGACACAGAGGGGTGCTGACCTCTCTACCAGAAAGTAGAGTCATTTCACCATCTGCAGAGAGAACCCAAGCCCCATATGGTGAGGACTTGCTTTCTTTTCCAGATTCAAGATTAGCAAAGAGGGGCTAAGAAATTTGGTTATGAACTTAGAAATACCTGGCCATATGCATATAAAATATGTGAGAATAAGGCAGAAACTATCTCTGCAGACTTTTAAATACAAACATAAAAGAGTTTTAAAGGTGAGTTAATAAAATGAAGACCAAGTTACATAGTCAGAAAAATTATTTCTACACAGGGTAAAGTTTACTGAAAATAGCATTTTTTGCTACACTGCTTAGCAGATATTGAAAGTCTGGGACTAGACTGAGGTGCTTGTTAATGATAACTTTGAAGAAATATCACACTTAAAACTCAGACTGATTGCAGAAAAGGTGTTTTATCGACTGCTCCCTTTATGAATAAATATGAAACTACCAGGAAAATGTTTAAACAGGTGTAATCATCACTGCATATGAAAATTGAGTTTGGAGGCTGTAAGGAATCTTAACACAGTTAAGAAAGAATGAAAGCAATGTAACACTGCGATCATTGCCCATTATGCATGTATCATGCAAAACAGGAATGTTGTCATAGCAGCTATAAAAATGTCAGTGAAAACTGAACTACTATTACCAAGTTTTAAATGAAATGAAAAATGCAAAAGGAATATGTGAAGGAATATATTAAGGGAAATGTTATTTCTTTCCTGATAAACAAGCAAACCAAAATACATTCTCATGGAATGGAGTAATTTGTATGAACAAATATGCATAGGTAAAAATTGCAGGATGCCCCATATGCACAGGACAACTGGATAAAATTTTTAAGACTTTGTATAATCAATTTTTCAGTATTAGAAAGGAAGGAACAGTAAACCACAATGTTTTGAAGTTTCAAAGTAAGAAACCAATTCAGTAATAGATTATATTAAGGTAAGTTTTGGTTATACTAAATAAAAGAAGCTGCTTCTGTTAGCAATGGCAACCTGGCTTTCAGTAGGACTACACTGATAAAAAGTGTTGGAAAACAAATATTTCTAGCCTCATTACAATATTTAGTGACTTGCAAATATTGTTAATGTTAAAACTATTGGATGGGAAAAAAAAAAAAAAAACCAAAAAAAAACCCAACAAAAACCCAGGGCTTAGAGTTGGGCAATATAACAGGGAACCTTTACTGGCATGAGCAGATGCCTGTACCCAGGAGCCTGAGCCAGCAGCAAGCTCCACTTGGGCACACCCTCTCAAGCAGCACCAGCAGGACCCCAGCCAGTCCCTGGGATTAAGGCTCCCAGGGACATGTGGAGGGAGACACCCTGTATGGGTCCATCTCTAAAGGCAGGTGCTTTAGAGCATTTACACTTAACGTTTTCTTTCCCAAAATTAGTGTTTCTCAAAAGGCAGGTGCTGCAAAATGAAAGTCTAGTACATATTGTTCATTAAGGCAAGTCCACATAGAATTGGATATGAAGCAAGTGCTGGGTAAATATAAGAAGGTTGTACCTTCAATTCTGCATTAAAAGAGCAATTACTTGGAATATGCTTTACAAACATCAAAGTTAAAAAAACATTTCTGAGTTCCTAATGTGTCCATAATTAATTCACACATTCAGCAGTTGAGTCCAGAAATATGTTCCTGTTGATAATTTGCAAGTAATGCTTCAAAAACAATCTGGCACATTTTTATTTGCCTTAATGCCTGAAAGCTATTACAAAGACAGGGCTTTACAATGTCACCATCACTGCTACCATGTACATGCCTCAACTAGCAGAAGTCCTTAGGTCCAAAGAAATAGGAATTTTACAAGAATTAAAGCTGCGTGTCTTCCAATATTGACACATTTATTTCATGTAAAGTAAAATATGTTTTATTATAAGAGAGATTCTGAAAAGCATTAGCTGTCCTCAGCTTAATGAGAATGAGGAACAAATGATTCACAAGATCAGGCCTGAGTATAAGAAATGCTTCACATCCTCATCAGAGGATGCCCAGGGCTAAGTATCTTCGTATTTATAAAAGTCAGTTCTGCAAAAATGAACCTTACCTACATCCTTGTCACATGCACTCAGAATCTACTGTGACAGGAAGGAGTTCAAGACCATCCAAAATGACTCCAAATTTTTATCATATAGCATAAAATTAGCAATTTTGTTAAGATCTAAGTTTATGAACTTTATGCTTCATTATCAAAATCAAAAGATAAAACCATTTGTTTCAATTTTTAAACCCAAAACAAAAATATAATTGGGAATATATTGATTTATACTTGATTTGAGTATGATCTCAAATCAAGTGACTGAGCTTGGTATCAACTGCTAATTCTTCTGAACATAAAATGAGTGTTCTAAACTGCTGCTTTTTAGAAAATTATTTCTGTAGTCACTATTGCAGTTTGACCTTTTCCAAGCACCCAAATTACTTTTTAATTTTAAAATATTACATTATTTTAAAATGTTAACAAAATAACAGACCTACAGTTGGCCATTATTTTGTTTCAAATACTTGTATGTATTTGAAAGAAATGTAACTGCAGATGGATGTTTTTCCTTCTCTTTTGTGTTTAATTCTGGCAGAGTGTTTCCAGAACTTGAAACATGATCTCTAAGGGCAGGAAAGGTAATTAAGATCCTTGGAGTCCTACGCTGCACACAATGTATGATATGCCGTGGCTTGGGGCAGTACTCAGAAAACTCTCCCAAACATGGTGTTTAACTTTGTCAACCCCATCCCATCAAACAGGGAGGAATTTATCCAGGCTGCAGTTCAAGAACTGGACCAGGGAACAATTTCACTGTGACTTCTGGAAGCTTTCCCTTCAGCACTCCCCTCTGTCCCCAGCAGCTCCCAAAGCTCAGACAGGGCCTCATGTTCACATCACAAACACATCCAGCCTCGCCCCTCCTCCCCTGCTCACCAGGGCTCATTCCTGGCTCTTGGCAGGGAGCACTGGCAATTGCACAGGAAGGACAGGAGTGGCACTGGGGCAGGGCTCTGCTGAGCTCCCAGCACTGGGACAGCCTCTCATGGGCCCACAATGCTCACATTCCTTTGGAGCCAGAGGCAGGAGGAATGTTACAGCAATCCCAGTCTTGGAGCACAAACCAGGAATCATTATTTTCCCTGTTCCAGTACTAACCAAGCCGCAGTTGAGCTTCCTGTGCGCATTTGCCAGGAGACTTTCTTGGAAAACGGAGAAAGAAGAGTTGGGACAGTTGCTCATCTTCTTTGAATGTTAAATGGAAAACATGCCCCATCTAAGTGAGACAGAGAGAAGTACTGCTGTGCCCACTCCTCTTACCCAAAGAGCCGAGAGCTCTGGCAGGGATCAAATGCACTTCCCCTTGGTACAGGCAACCTGACCCACCCAGAGAACAAATCTGTGCAATTATGTGCCCCTGAAAAATATCAATTAGGGAACCCAGCCTGGCTGTGGGAAGAGCACAGCTGTAAAAACCCAACAGGAAAGCCCTGGGCCTAATCCTCATTTCCCTGTGCAGGGCTCTGAGTGGATTTCCCTTGGCAGTGCAGGATGGGAGCAGCCACTGCCCACACGGGGACTCGGCGGTGGCCCTGCCATGGAGGCTGAAGCTCCAGGGCTCCCCCAGCCATGGGCAGAGGCTGCACTGACAGATCTCCACGCTGGGGCTGCTGCCATGGCTGCTCAGTGCCCCCGTAGAGCGCCGGGCCCACAGGCCCATCCTCCCCTCATCTAACAGAGACGGCACATCAGAGGCACAGCTCGGTGGGGAGAAAAGGGGGAGAAGCTTTAAACATTGCCAGGTCAGCACAACAGGAGGTAAGCAAGTACAGAGGCAGCAAGAACTGCTGAAAGTTTTTGATATAGTCCCAGGTGGACTCCCCAATGCCTGTAAATGTTTCAAAGGGGGATCCCCTTTCTATGGGCATGGAAATGTTTCAAAGGAGCCCCAATCGGTGCAATGTTTCAAAGACCACTGCTCTCTAAAAATTCCAACCCGAACTACCCCCCCAGCTGAAAACCTTCCTAAACAGATCCCTTCCTGGCTAACCCCAGCTGAGGAGCTCTGTTCTGCCACAGAGCCCTCCTACAGGCCCCAGCATCAGCTGAAACAAAACATCTCCCATTTCCCTCCTCTGGGGATGGATCCAGCCTGCTCCCTCCCTGGGGACCCCTGAAGGACCCAATGTGCCTCTGTGTTTGTGCACAGGATATGAAGGGCTGGAGTGCAGCAGGGTAATTTTTCAAAGCGGTGTGTGGGAGTAGCACTGGAAATTCTCTTCATACTGCTTTGAAAAAATCAACCCCCTACCTCCATGAATTATGAACAGGGCCTCCAGCTCCAGACTGGGAATCTGAGAGGTTGAAGAGGGAGGCACAGCCAACTTAACTGGATGCTGTTTTTAAGACCATGATGTCAGAAATAATTGAATTCTTTAATCATATTACGGACACTGCTACCTAAAAGGTATCACTGCTACAGAGCAGGGATTCCTTTGCTGACAGTCATTTGAGCAGAATAAAACTGTAAGCAAGTGCTTAAGATATCTCAACTATTGATTTTGTGTTTCTTAAAGTATGAGAAGAAAGTGCTGCTGAGTCTTGGATTATCAAAGCCAAGGGATTTTTTACCTAAAAATTACATGTCAAGGCTAACTTCATTGTCTTGGCTCTCCTCAAATTCAAAAGAGAGATAAAAATCTCTCCCTGGAAATGCTTATCCTACTCAAACTCTTATCTTAGATTGGTATCAATCATTCATTTTCCCTGGACAGCATCTCAATGACTATATTAAACCAGACACCTTAATTTTAGACAGATACAAGTTCATTGAGATGAGGCCAGCCCTAAGCTCCTGAGGACACACAGTCTGAGGGTAAGTTTCTCCTGTCTCCCAAACACCTGCATGTTCACCCTGAGATCTCAGTGTCCCTCCAGCACAAACAAATCCTCATCTGCAGATTTTAAATTGACAATGATGACATTAATAATTCCTGTGAACTGAACCTGGGCTGCAGACACAGCTATATTAGCTTCTTTCTCCTGCTGCCCATCTGGCTAGACTTGGTCTAACACAGAGAAGGGAAACTCTTGCACCCCTTACCAGTGCTAAACCAGCCTAAGCAGCAGGGGGACCTGTGCAAGCTGTCCTAAGGCCTGAACAAGGGAACAAAGTTCTCAGGCTATGACCAAGAGGAGCAAGCACAGGAGGGAGTTAGTCTCTGTCCCTAATATTACCATCCCAGGACTATGTAAATTAACACCAACAATCTGAACAGCATTTGTTGCTGAAGAAATGCTGACATCTAGCCTCTCCTTTTCTCTTCAGTATTCCCCAGTAAAGAACAAATACCAATGAGCAAACTCACTGGAAACACCTTTTTTGTGAGCAGTTGCATGTCCTGAGGGAGAGGGGGCCCAGGAGGGTTGTGAACTGAGATGCCCAGAGTGAGAGGAAGTTTAGCTCCATATTAAAGATTTCTACACATTGCTCTTTCCTAAACTAAACCATTAAAAGCAGTGATGACCTTAACTTAATGCACATACCTCAGCAAAGGGACATGAAGATATGACACCACAGTGGAATTATCACATATTTTCTTACCACACCCTGGTATTTACCATATTCTAGGTGTACAGAGCTGGGCCCATAGCACTTTTGTACCACACAGAATTCTTCCAAATACTAAAGTAACCGATGTATAGCTTCAAGGAAACAATGGGTACAGTTTTCACAAATAACAGCACCACAATTTTCACAGCCTCCAATGCCTTCTACACCTGTTGTCTTCCAATGGTGCTAAGGACTTTGTAAGGTCATGTGTATAATTGTATATTATTACAGACAGCACTAATATGGGCATATACATAAATAAACTTCACATATAAGTTACTGGAAAATGAAGAAATTACATTTTTCCAAAAGGAAAAAAAATTGTTCCCCTTGAATCAAGCAGAACCTTAACTCAACATTTCATGACCTTTGTATTTAAAAATCACTTATTAGCTACTGGATCACAAATTAAGTTGAAACAAGTGCTAAGCTTGCTAAGGACTTCTTTCTCAAAATCTAGGAGGGAGCTACATGAAATCACCATGGTCCAATTAACAAGGATCTCACTCTTCAAGCTTGCAAACAAGAGATTACATTAACACCTGCTACAAAAGCAAACACTTTTAGATATCTTAATCTTAACCTGCTTGACATTAACTTAGAACTCCTGTCTGGCTCTTGGATGAAAATGATTGTGACTGATATGTATGTTTTTCATTTGGGGGTAGGGGTTTGAAGAGTGTGTCAGTCCACATTTCTCTCTCTCTGGCATTTATGCATAATCCACTTCAAAGCTAATAGGAGTTACATAGCAGAATTGATGGGAGAATAATTTCCTAAATGTAAAATTGCTGAAGGAAAACCATTATGCTTCTGGGAGATAAATGCTGCATAGGAAAGTATGAGACACAGAGAGCACTGCCAGGTCCTTGAAGGGTCTCATCCGACACATGCCTACAGTGGCATGTGTAAGAATCTTCTTGTGGTCTATGCACCAAAATAAACTGACCTCTTGGGCCAACACATATATTTATAACATCTGTCCATACAGGAAAAAACCTTTCTTTGTGTTCATCAGAGAAGCAATCACAGCTGCAGCAGAAGTACAACCCAGCAGGTGACAACAATGATTTTACTAACTCCTGTGACAGGACTGTCACAGAAGGCAGAAAGCACTGATTTTTAAAACATTTGTATGTCTGAAAAGCTGAACTTTCTGAAGTCCAGAATTGTTGGGAAAAGTAGAAAAAACCACTGAAATAACTCTGTAAGTGTTTTGTTTTGACAATGTTCCTCAGGAATTCACCACACTTAGCTGGGAAAATGCTAGCAGTTACATCTATTCAATGTCATGACATACAAAATTGAAACATAATTGCTCCTAAGTGGTTGACAACTGGCAAGTACTTTTTACACAGATAGAGAGAAATTTATGCTATCAAATGGAAGATACTGTCAAAAGTTTGATTTTAATATAAATGAAAATGCTACATGAGGACTCAGAAGGATAACGAAAAAGCTCAGCAGTAACACTTCTATAACCACATATTTAAAAAGCTTTGAAGTGAAGAATCATTACATCAAAATCATTTTCCTTGAAAAATAAAAAAATAAATTACAGCATGAATATTAACAAGTTATTAGAATAGTGAATGTCAAAGAGTAGCAAAAAACAAGCAGCCAATGAGTGGCCTAGTGTAAAGAATGTCTTACCAATCATATGGTTAGCGACATGGATTTGTATCTCTCTCTCATTCTCAAAGGTCATCTGGCACTTGATGCATTGATAGGTCTTTTTCTGTTTAATAACCAAAAAGAGATTAGAGAAAACTGCACTGTAGCATAAGGCAAGTGTGATCATGAATACAGCACGTTATATGCTTCAAATTTCCTCCACTGAGGCTTTTTTTGCCCATATATCCCCAGGCCAGGCTTTTCTGGGACCATAAACACAATCTATAATTACCAACCTGCTTTAGGAGAAATTTTAATTTCAACTTTAAAAATTTCAAATTACACTACTTGAAAATCTGACTGAGTACCTGAGCCACAAGGAGTTTGCACCTGTCATTTAACCCATAGCAGTAAAATTCCCCCAGAATGAAATAAAAGACAGAAAAGTAACTGTTTTCAGACTAAGATCAACTTTCTCAAAAAATTCCACCTTTCATTAAACTCAACATAGAGTAGGCAGAGCACCTACAGTTACTTGGTGAAGTGAAGGAAATGATGCATTTTGTATTCATCTCTAATCAGAAATCTTGAAAAAACTGCATTATCATAAAGAACTGTTTCCTGGTACAATCTGTTTATATTTTCTCCATCTCAAAGTCATACCAGGGAGGCCTAGCTGCAGAAGTCAGGAGACAGTGTGAAGAGGCAATTACATGAGCTATTTATTCAAATGGAAAATGGGGTTTGCACTCAGATTTACAGTGATGCGTGTACTTGTGCAACATGGCAGGAAAAAATCCAAGGCACCATTTGCAGAAATTAAAATGCATGTCAACAAGTTGGACATCCAACTCAGGGGAAAAAAAACCAACAAAAAAAGGATCAAAAATCATGAAGGCTAAGCTTTTGTACACTTGCAAAAAACTCTTATTTCCCAAAGCAGAAATATGTATGGTGCTTTGGTTTGATGTACATGCTTATTTACTGCATATGAATATGCTATCTAAATAGACATTTTTTGATATGTAATTTTAAAGAATTGGGCCTTTTGTGCCTACTTGTTTCTGAAGAATAATTCCTACTGCAAAAATTGCCACTAGGCACAAGCATGAGGTCTGCATCCCACGGCCAAAGCTGGTGGCAGCAGAATACACGTGAAATCTCTGTGTGCTGGCCACAAGGGATGGATGAGAACCCCAAATCAACAGCACAGAGAAGCCCAATTCAGTAAATGACACCCTGTTAACCTTTTGAAGGAAAATAGTTTTGAGGGTACTTTTTGTGGACTTTTAGATGCACGTTACTTTTTCTTTGGCCTCCACCTCACACCCAGGTATAGAACCCCATTTTTAGGACAGCAGTAATAAATCAGAAGTTTTGAGTTAAACAGAAGAGTTGCTGTCACCCCCTCTGTGCATGGGATCCAATTTCCTCAAGCACCTGCTGAGGAAAGAACAAATTAGGTGCTACCAAGAGCTTAACTACTTCCCATGTCATCAATGGCAACAAGGTAGCCTGCTGGAAGCTAATGAACAGGCTGTAACACCGTAATAACAAATGCACCATGGAAGTTAGGCATATTCCATGAATTCTGTACCAGTGTGCCTTTGCTTAGGCAGGGCTTTCTAGGCTAAAACAGCAAAGGGTGATTAACATGATAATAGGAGGAAGGCCATACTCCATTGGCCGAAAGCTGACACAGCCAACCATATCAAAGGAAATAGTTTGGATTGGCTAGTTATCCCTAGGCAGCTCAAGAAAGTATCCTCCTGGAGTCCATTTGGAAATCAAGGCTGTTAATGGAAAAGCAGCTGGATTTCTGCAGCACTCTTTCAGGGGAATCTGTTCTGGCAGACGAGCGCAGCACACATACATACACATGTCCTCACAAACACACTGGCACACACATGCTGAGGGCTCCTAACTTCAAAACAAAACACAACACAAAAAACCTGGAAAGAGCAAAACAGGATTGGGTAGTGACTGATTCATGTGGTCACACAGTCACCTTTAAAACTCGAAGCCTTCCTCTTCCTTAAAACTTCAAAGCTAAGTTCTGTGCCTTGTCCAACGCTGATGTCAGCTACGAGGGTTCCCTCAGTAACCAGCTAGAGGACAGTATTTCAGCCTGACTCTATTTCAAACCTTCAAAGTTATATTTAACACAGACAAATGATTCATTTTTTAATTGATTTTGGTGCTTCTGAAAGCTACTTACTAACAGATCTAGAGACAGAATGTCTTTGTTTACCCACAGACCCAGTGCTAACTCCTCCACACCATTTCACAATCTTATAAAACACGCTGCTTGGCATGAGGAGCCCTCAGCAGATTTGAGACTTCCTCTCTGTGCTACCTTTAGCCTCAGCTGAGACCTGTGCATGCACATGAGCAGCTTAAGCAAGGTGATGGCTCCTGTGACAGGATGCCCCACTTGACATGGAGTGAGGTTAATAAATGGCCTATACAAGTCTCAAAATAACTACAGCTAGATTAGCACCCAAGTGTATATGCAAGGGGTGGAAGAGCTGATCTTTTGGCCCATTAATAACTGCCTTTAAAAGAATGTCACAAAACATCCTTCTGCTATCAGTAAATGGGGAGCTCTAGTTTTAATACAACTATAATGAGTTGTGGTACCAAATGTGATCTTCTACTAGTACTTTTCTGCTTTATGAACCTTATTAAGTGTTCAGTTATCTTTTTGTAAAGTTTTATCTTCACAAGTGGTGACAGCGAAGGTGCCCACACTCTGAGGAGCTAACAGAGTCTAGGTGAAGGCATCTAGGTGATAAGAGAGACCAGATGAGCAGGCCTTCAGCTGAGAGCTCATTCCCCACAAATGTACGATATTTAATTCTAGTCTTGGCACACAATTGCAGTAATAACAACAGAGGGTTCTGTTTTCTTTTCTCAAGTATCTATTGTTCCCATGGGTTTTCCAGACTATCCTCCTTTAAATCTGGAAATAGTTTCCTGTTCCACAAAGAAAATATTCCTCCATTCAAGTGGATTTACAAGGGAAGAGAAGGGTTGTGGGGGAGAACAAAGAGAAGGAACTGAGTCCAAGAAAGTGTGCAGGAGAAAAGAAACTGAATAAAGGAACACAATAGGGTTTATTTCTCAAACTTGCTATGCTACCTCCTTTGCTTCTTCACTCCAAATAACCTAGGTGGGCTAAAAATAGTAACACTATTCAAGATGAAAATGGAAATTTAAACATTTGCCACTGTCAATGCTAAACAAGTATTTTTCATGACACCTGTGGCACAAAATAAAGATAAATCTGTGTAAGAGAAAGTGACTTGAAATGTGGCTTTGCAGTATTAGGAAATGAAAAATCTCAATACTAAACAATTAGTCGTGTTTCTTAAAATATGCATATTCCCCTAGAAGGCATGTGGAAATGAATTAATAAAATATATTCAGAACTGAAGGTGATAAACACAGAAAGACATTCAGAAAAACAGGGAAGCATCACCTACGATGAGATCTTAATGTAATATAAAAAAGACCTTGAACTAGTGTCAGATACTGGAATAATACCATTATCTGTGATGCTCATATGAAAAAACACTTTCAGGCGTATCCAAAGAGAATAGCTCAGAGAAAACTATATGAATGAAACAAAAATGGACGTTAGAGGAATATTTTACTATTAAGATGTATTTTATTTATTCCTCTTAGTGATGTCTTTTGCAGAAGACCATTGACTTGTCTTAAAACTCCTGAAAACAAATCCTCCAAAGAGGATATTGCCACATACACACTGCAAAAACTATGCCTGCCTGGAAATCTGTCTTGTTGCTCAACATGAATGGATCCTAGGCAGGCATTCTAGAAACAAGCATGATCAATTGACAGGTTTTCTTCCTGTTTGTGGGCCATACTAAAAATGTAAGGAAGACAGAATACAGCAGGATTTTCAATTCACAGTATTTTTTCAATGCTCCTCTAGCTGTCTCCTATTGATCTTCAGAATAAAACCTCAAATAATTTAATAGTAAAAAATCAAAACAAAATATAACAAAATGATCATACTTTGTTTGTGGTGCTATATACACTTGCATATATACACAAACTTAAATACCTCCAGTAAAAAGGAATTGTTCAGTTTCTCCTGTTCTGTTTTTCTTCCCAGACACTCTTTATTCATCAAGGGCTAATATTTATTTGCCCCCTTTCTTTCACATTGGGGTTAAATCTTCATTTAAGTTTTTTTTTTCCTGAAATTCCTTTAGGTTTCCACACTCACCTCTTCTATCAAAAAGTAAATAACGGCTGGTGGAGCAACTTCTGACATAGAAAGAAGTTACAGATTTTATATGTTATTATCATCTTTTCCATTTACTTGGATTTCATCCAGCTTATTCTTATTTACTCTGAAATATCTACCCACCACATAAAAATCTAATCTACCTGTATGATCCTTCTGACTGTACCTTGTCCTAATCTTCAGCTGCTTTTCTATTTAAGAAAGAAAAAGAAGTAAGTTATTTTAAAAAATGAATGTAGGAATATTGAAGAGATGGAAAGAAGTAGCTGTTCTCTGAACATGTGCAGATCACTCTACATGCACTGTGCACTGCAGATTGCTCCATTAAAGGGGTATTTTACCTGTGTGCAGCACACTAGCAAGATGACAAGAGAGCTCATGTTCAACTTGCTTTTCTGTGAAGCCAATGAAGTTAAGTAAACACTTTTCTTGAATGCAGAGATGTATCACCATCTAAAAGCCATTATAATTCTTTGAAAATCCCTCTACTAGGCAAACACAAAGGGCACTCATTGCCTTCAGAACTCTGAGTGAAACACCAATGGTTTTCTAGTGAACTGATATCAGATTCAGGTCTTGTACCTATAATAAAGGATAAGATAATGAATTATTCCTAATAACAATATATATATTCCTGGGATGCTTATCTCTGATATTAGCATATGTGCAGGCCACAGACACCAGTAAGGTACCATTTGCCATCATCACAAATGCAGATTTTTCATTATCTTCTACAAAGAAACTCAGAACTTCCCTCATGGGATGAAATTCAAAGCATTTACCTTATTGAAGAACTTAAAATTTTCCCCTGAGAGAACAAGTATGGAAGCTGTCACTGAAAAGAAAGAGTTAAAGCAAGAAATAAGACAGAAAATGGCAATGTGTTCTGCTAGCTGATAAGGAAGGGAAAGGTAATTCCATAGGTGCAGAAATACAAATTAGTCCTACCTAATAGAATAGAAGTATTTTTCAAGAATTTAGAAGAAAATAAAGTCCTGAGGAGGAAAAAGGACAATGACCTAGCCAGACCTAGGTATCACACCAAAAGTGGGATATTTCATTCTTCTGCAAAATTATTTTCGTGTGCCTGGAGGCTTAGTCACACCCAAAGGGAACAATATCCAGTGGTTTTACCAAAGGAGAAAAGACCAGAAAAGAAATCAAGCTTTCTGTGGGATTGGCTCAGGAGGCTGGACTGGGGCACTGCTCCAGCATGGCCGTGCCCAGCCCAGCTCAGCCAGACACTGGTGCCCCACACAGCCCCACATGGAGCAGGGATCCAAATTCCTGCCAGGGAAAAACCTGCCCCAGCTCCCTTGGAGGCACCTCAGCCCATGTCCTCAGAACATACTTAGGGCCCTCTCTTACTTACCAAGCCCCTGGTGTTCTAGTTGAATGGATGGTATTTTCAGGTGCTTTTAATTCAGTAAGATGTGTTTGTGGGTGCTTTAATTAGCAGATTGACATAAACAGGCATCTACGGCTGGAATTATTCATTAGGAGTTGGGTGCCTAATTTCCTTAGATACTTTTGAAAATCTCACCCCATCATGTTTAATTAAAAATGTCAGATGATATCAATACTCAGATGTGTCTGCTGTTGGTCTCCTGAGAAGATTTCCAAAATCCACTTCTCATTCCATCTGTTCCTGACAGAGGAAGGACTGACTTGGCCCATTCTTGAACCAAAACGTCAACAAATAATTTAAAAAGACTATAAACTGCAAATGATATTAATCTCCTGAGTAGGCTTCTGGAACCTTACTTGGATCTGCATGTTCCTGAGTAACTTGTAAGCTAAGAAATAGGGAAGCAGGCTATCTGCAAAAAGTCAAGGACAGCACACTTTTATGTAATCTGCATTAGACAATGTCCAGATTTGCTAAGAAACTACTTATCCCCTACTGGCCCCTACACAAGGGCCATGAAGCAGGTTCTTTTCAAATCACACACACATGCAAACAAGCTCATACAAATGCACACAGACCTCCAAGTAACCTCAAAAGGTTCACTCTGTCAGACATTCCTAGGGACAAGCTCTTTAGCACAGAGATGTGGTTTAAGTGAGAAGTTGGGGGGTAGGATGGAGTTTACTACATTTTCCCTCACAAGTTCCTATATCCTCCTGTTCATTATTATTTTCCTCATTCCTCAAATATGACAGATTAGATTTTTTTTATTGTTTTGGGTTCTCAGCATCTCCATTTTTCATTAAACTACCCCAGCTTTTCCAGATCTGCCAGTTCAGTAGAATCAGAATTCATGGACAAACTCAATCCCCACTGCCCAAGAGTCCCAGCTCTCTGTTGGTAAATCTAGGGCAGTTTTGAGATAAAAAAATCTGATGTGCTGCTTCTAGGAATCAAGGTGCCTGAGAGGCTGAGCAACTTCTGATTGTTCTATGTGAATTACTCTACTCTTCCTCCTGTTTTGCTGAGGTTTTTTTAGTAGCATAAGCGATTTGATACAGTGACAATTTAAAAAAAAAAAGAAATAATATCATATCAGTTCTCACATTGAAGGTCTACATTTTATCCCTCAGATACTTTAAAGTTCAGCTGTACTTACTCTGGGAACAGGGGACGTCTGGGTACCTTTCCTTTGGCCACTGGTCTCGGGTGTCAGGTCTCGGTGGTCTACCTGAATGTGGCTCTCTAGGTCTTCAGCACTTTCAAATTTGACACTACACTCTGGACACCTCAGGCTGCCACACGGCCTCTCGTTCACCTCCTGTGGAGTCAAGCTGGAAGACTGTCCATTGGTGCTCCTGGTCATGCATCCAGCACACAGGCCGTAGGGAAGGCCGTTCACATCCAACTTTACCAAGTCCTGCTTATTGCGGAACTCCTTCAAGCACAGCGCACACTTGTAGAGTTTTTGCAAGGCCTGGCCATTAGGTGATGAGGTTGCAGAGTTTCCTGCCAATTTCTGCATGTGGAACGTCCCATGAATTTTCAGCTCCAGGGTAGAGGTGACCGTCTGCATGCAGACAACACAGCGAAAGCCAGTCAGGGAGTTTCTGAGATCTGGATGCATCTGGCAGTGCTCGATGAATTCCTCCTCGCTCTGCAGTGGCATTTTGCAGATCCGACATGTCCCTGTATCCAGACTCTTGCTGTGAGTGACTTTGTGCTCCGTCAGGGTCAGAAGCGATGGGAAGCGTTCCCCACAGATGGGGCACATGTAGTGCTTAGCTGGGCCTCGATGGGTCTGCATGTGCTCCCTCAGGCCATTTTCTGAGAAAAAGGTCCTTGAGCAGATATTACACTTGTGGCTACCTTTGATGAATTCTGCTTTCTTCCTGGAACAGTCATCTTCCCCAGGCCTGATGTTATGGTCTCTCAAACGATGGTTCTGCAAGAGGACCTCCATAGTGTAGGCAGCCCCACAAATGTCACAGCCATACATGGGCTCAGAAGCATCCACATCGTCCTCACTGGCTTCATGACTGTTGGAAGTATCCGGATTCTTCATTAACATGTTCTGGATATCTGCCCCTTCTGTCTTCTTATTTGTTGGGGTCATGCCATTAGCTGTACCATTCTCAGCGCTAGCATCAAAAACACAATGTTTTTCCCGCAAGTGTTTTTCAAGCAAGATGATGGCATGAAAAGCTTTGCTACAAAACTTGCAGTTGTATTTTTTGCTGTGGGTTGTGATGTGGCACTGCAGTTCTACCTCTGTGCTGAAGGTCTCACCACAGAAGATACATTTGTGAGACTTTGATGGATTACCCAAGTGACTATGCTTCACATGGATCTGGAGATCCACCTCTTTCCTAAAATCCCAGTTACAGGCTGTGCAACGATACATCTTCTTTTCATTGCTATGCTTGACTGCCAGATGCACTTGGATAGATACCTTGGAATCAAAAACTTCTTGGCAAAGAGTGCAGTGATACAACACAAAAGTATGCATGTCCAACAAATGCTTCTGCAAATCGTCCACTGAAGAAAACTGTTTGTCACAGCTCTCACATACATAATGAGTGGAAGTTGTCATGTAGTGTACGGTGAGATGTTGCAGAAGAGACTCCTGGGAGTCAAAGTCTTCTTTACACTGAGGGCAAGACTGTTTCCTCAACAGCAACTCCAAATGCAACTTTAAATGGGTCTGAAAACTTTCAAAATTTGAGAACTTTAGATCACACTGATTACATGGGTATTCACCATTAGACACTGAGTTTGCGCTTGCAGAAAGCCGCTGCCTTTTAGGGGAAGAGACTTCAACATCAGAAGAAACTGGACTCTGCTCTGCTTTTGACTTCTTATTGTGTGCCAGAGGAATGTTCTTGTGGTTTTCTTTAATATGCTTTGTAAGCTTCAGGATGGAGCCAAAAATGGGGGAGTTTGTGCAATAAGGGCATGAATAAACTTCCATAAAAGACTGTGTTGGCTGAATGACAGGGGAATCCAATTTTGAATTTCCTACATTGCAGTGAGTCTGCTGGATGTGCTCAGTCAAGGTAGCTTCAGTCAGAAAGCCCATGGAGCACTGGTTACAGAAGAAAGCATTGTTGCCATCTTGAGGGGTAGCGTTTGGGCCACAGTGAGTAATGCGGATGTGTTCCTGCAAGCTATTGATATCAGCAAACATCTCCGGGCAGTAATTACAATGAAAGGCAGAAATGTTGCTGAACTGCATCATGGGATAGGCATGGTTTTTGTGCACTTTTCTCACGTGTTCATTCAAGTTGTACAGTGTAGGCATGGAATCAAGGCAGATCTGGCACGTGTGGCTTTGCTGAGGTTTGTCTGCATGAATGGTCTTCAGATGGATCTCCAGAACAGCAAGACTGTTGAAGTCACGCTTCGAGCAGTAGGGACAGCTGTAAGTAACTTTAGACCAGTTCTGGCCATCCTCTCTATCAACAGACCTAGTTTTCTTTTGTCCTCTCAAAGGCTTTAAGGTGGAATCTGGAGTGGAACCTCTTTCCACCGATGCGCTGGAGTCCGGTGTTGCGCTGCTCATGGACGCCACGCTCCCCAGGACTGGGTCAGGGCTGATGCTGTGATTGCTGGAGTCAGGCTGTCTGTGGCTGTCCAAGTGGCAATAGACTTCCTCCACTGAAGAAAACTGCTCTGGGCACATAGGGCACTTGTGTTTCTTGTTGGCATGGGCTTGATGAATGTGTGAGAGCAGCGAGTTTTCGTCTACAAATACTTCAGGGCAATGAATACACTGCAAATCTGCCTTCTCGGAAAGCTGTGGGTGGCGTGTCATTACGTGCTTCTCCAAATCTTCAGTCTGACTGAACGTCTCTTCACAGTAATCACACATAAAATCATCCTTCTTCACCTCTTTCTCATTCTTTGCCATATGTTCCTTGTTCTTTTTATGAGCTTGCATGTGACTCTGCAATGAGCTGGTGGATGAAAACCCACGTTTACACACAGTACACTTGAATGGTTTGCTGGAGCTGTGGGTTTTCAGGTGGATTTTGAGGTGGTCGCTGCGGGAGAATGCAGCCTCGCATTCGTGGCAATGGTACTTTTTATCCCCTGTGTGAAGCTTTATGTGGCGATCCCTACTCCTCTTGTGCTTAAAAAGCCGGCTACAGTAGGTGCATTTGAAAGGTAGTTTGTCACTGTGGATCTGCTCGTGCCTTTTAAGGTAGCTCAGGCGAATGAAGGACTTATCACAAAACTGACAGGGATACGGCAGGCCAGTCCCCCCTTCCTCCTCCCCGATGCCAAGATCACACCCATCTCCTATCATCTGAGTGGGTGATGCAACATCTTTGCTGGAGGGAGATGAAGCCACCCAGGAGAGTTGTGGGTCGTCATCACCATCTGTAATGGGAAAGCAGAAAGGAGATTAAAAACAATTCCCAGTGCATCTGTGAAATAAGGACAAAGCTCTCAACAACACTATGGGCTTCTGCTACTACAGCATTAAAAAAAAAAATCAACTCAAAAAAAACCCCAATAAACCCTCTTGAATTTGAAAGGATGTTTGAGAAAGAAAAATAAAAATATATTTGTACACATAATTCACAAATATGCCAACACATAGTGTTAATAAAAAGCGTTTTTCTTTAGCAGGTTTAACACCTGCTCACTGTACTGTAAAGCAATAAACAATGAATAAAGAAAGCGAAACACAATGTGCAATGAAGCAATACAAACACTTCAGAAAGCTACAGTGTTAAGTGATCACCTGTGAATTTGTGGGTCTGTTAAATGCTACATCAAGATGATTTTAAGTAATGTCTCCATTAAAAAAATCCTTCAGGTCTGTCTGAAAACTGTAACAGAATGAAAGGCTGCTCAAAGGCAGAGCTGAACATGTAGGTGAAATAAAAGCATCAGATTTGAGAGAGCTCAAGAAAATCAGAGAAGAGATCTGCACCATTACCATGTTTACTTGTATAAAAGGTAATGTTTCTCTCTTGTTACAAAATCGAACAAATTTTTTTAAAGCCCAGGAAAATCACCACTAGAGATCTTTAGACATCACAAAAGAATCAAGTTCAGGATAAACTAAAAATGGCCCAGCCTCTGTTTTAATAACTATTTCCTTTACTCAATATGAAGCTTTGAAAAATATTTTATAATTCCATATAACCATAAAGAAACACAGCATCAACTCCAGCAGCCCCACAGTCATTTTAGGAAAAATACATAAAATGTTGTCAGCTTTCATTAACAGAATTGTTAACAAGAAACAGAAGAGAGTGAGCTCAAATATCCTAATTCCAACAAATGCAGAGATGCTGAGTGAAACATAACTGCCACTAGTCTGATATCAAACTAAACCACAGAAGGAAGCAAAAATAAAGTTCCTGTAAATGATGGAAGGCGCTGACCACGCAAACATTTGGAGATTCCTTTGGAGATTCCAAAAAGGAGCCAGTTCTCGAGATACACTGTCCTTATAAAACATTTAATGTTTTAAATACTTCAATTTTTACTAAAACAAACCAATAAAAAAATCCCCAACTGTGTGTGTAGGCTGCCACACGCACACTCCTCGTGCCTGCCAACTACAGAGTCTCCAGGCAGAGCAGGCACAAGTAGAGAAGGCACGAGTAGGGTGAGGAGCTCTGACAGAAGGGCTCGGCTAGTGAGGGTATCACCCCCGTACCAGCCAGCTCCTGCAGCACTGTCTGCTCTGGCAAACACCTGCTTTTTCATCCCAGGTAAAGAAAGAGAGCAGCGACCTTGGAAAAAACTAAACCAAATAAGCACACCCCAAACAACTTTTCCTGCACGATGGGGGTGTGTATTTTCCAGATCAGGCTCTCTGCACCCCCTGCTCCCGAGAGCTCTGCTCCCCCCGTTTATCTAAACCTCCTGCTCCAGACAGAGCTGGACACCGAGAAGCTGCTTCTCCCTGCTCCCGAAATGCACCTCGACTCTCAGCGAGCATCCGCGCCTCCAAGATGCTCAAGGTCTTTGCGCTCAACTAGCTCCTCCAAATGTGGCGGAGCCCAAGCCTATAACACAGACAAGGAGCTCCTGATTTTTATGGAAACTTTTCTCAGGCTTCAGTCCCCCGACCACGAACGGCTCTCTCTCTCTCTGCAGCTGCAACAAAGCCTCATGTTCCCAATTTAAGCCACCTCCGCCGCCCACCGCGCTGCCAGCACAGCTTTGCGGAGCCCCCGGGGAGCCCCCGGCCCCCGCCGCCCCCCAGCTTTGCCGCCAGCCGGATCCGGGGCTCCGTCCCCACGGACCTGCGGCCACGGGCCGTCGGAGGGAAGAGGCAGCCGGCTGCCAGCGCCCGGATTAGGGGCCCCGGGGAGGTGCCGGTAGCTCAGGGCTGCCTAATTCCCTCCTCTCACCAGCTGGGCTCCTCCAGGGGCAAGGAGACAAAGGGGAGCACGAGGGGGATGCTGGGCCTGAACTAGGGCAGCACATGTTGCGTTTGTGCCGCTGCTGCTGTCTACGGAAAGGGGGAGAGAGGAGAAAAACAACAAGAGGAAAAGCACCCAACCATTTGCTAGTTACCGCTCGGGTTTACTGGCTGTAATTATAATAATTTTACGTGTCTGTTTGCAGAAATGTTTGTGGGAACACGTGCATTTGAAATATCCCCCCTCTCGCAGCCGCGCTGCTCGTGCCGTGTGCGGAGCGGCGGCGCACACGGGCAGGGCCGCGCCGAGAGAAGCCCGAGCTCTCCAAACGCCTCCACCGAATAAAGCTCCATTGTTCGGCTGGAAACCTGAGATGCCATGGGCCAAATCCAGGGCTAACACAGGCCGGGCCAACTGCTTTAACTTATTTACATCCATATGCACGTATGCCAACCACTACATTGGCCCACCACACAAACTGAACAAATCTCTAGAAAGTCTCTTTTTCCTCTGAAATGAACAGATCTACCTCAAAACAGTGTAACATTCAAATAGAATGTTCCCCTCCAGCTGCAGCTCTTCAAACATATCGGGCTATTCCGAAAATAAAATCAAAGAAAGCTGGTATTAGTGTTACTTTGTGAGTGAAGCACAAAGCCTTTGCTAATATAATTTGGATTTTAAAAAAATAATATTTCTCAGGTTGGAAAGCTGGATTTGTCATAAAATGGAAGTGTTTACATAGAATGCAAAGATTATCTCATTTTGTTAGCTTCAGTTAGACCTTTAACCAATTTTCATGTTTAATTTCTTAATTCTTTTTATTCCAGTATTTTCTCATACTTTTACAGATCAAAAAGAATTTTAGAAGAAACTTTAAGCACCAGAAACAACCTACCTGGATTTCTTACTAACAAGATACTAAATTACTGAACACCTAAACTGAAGAAATTAGGGAAAACTCATTATATCATTAATCTCTTTATGGAATGAATGAATAATGGCCCTGTTAATTTTAACTTGCCATATTTAATTGAAGAAAAGACCTATAATGAACTGAGGAGAAAATTCTAAGGTATTTTACCACAGTAATATTTTAGTGGGAAGATATATTTTAGATGTGGTATGACATGTCTGGCAAAGATGGTTAGAATAATAATTCTACATTAATGCAATCAAAGGAATGTAGCAGAATGAGAAAAATCACTTTCAAAAAGGAGATTAAAGTCATTAAAATGGCTAATCCTGCAAAGTGGGACTGTTCTAAAATAGAGAATCACATGGCTGGTGCAAGGCTTTTGTCATTTGCGCATAAGAGAATCAAAACAAGTATTAAAAGGGTAAGAAAATTCAATAAAAAGTTTAATTAGGAAAAAAAAGAGCATTAAAGAAGCTTCAGGATGCCAGTAGTCCTCAGGATATATGTGCAGGTCATGAAGCTTAAAGGGCCATTCTTGATAATCAATCTCAAAGTGGTACAGTAATTTAGCAACTTAATGTTCAGCACGTTTACAGGACTGCAAGCATTTATCATCATCAGTGAGGAGCTAATTCCAGCCTCAATGCATTCAATAAATGTATTTTTCCTTCTAAGAAGAACAATTTGGCCAAAATGTAGTATAAATCATACTTCATTCTCTATTTATCTTCCAGATAACACAAGCCAAGTTCAGAGACATATTCATGAAGCTAAAACAATAAAATGAAGTTTTAAAAAGATGTGGTCTCTCTTAGAAGGGAGACAAATGGCTCATCACAGATTGCCAGGAGTAAGCAGCACTGCCATCTCAGCATACACTGCTGACATTGATATATCTATTATTCCAGAGTTATTTTGCTAATAGAAATATAATCAACCAGACACAATTTCACAATCCCTGCAAACACCTTCCCATCTCCCTGCCCACAGGTAGCTGGAAACAGTTCACTCCTGCTGAACTTTGAGCAGAGCTTCATTTTCTTGTTCAGCTCCCCAGCTGAGCTCCCCCAGCCCTGGGGGCCACATTCCTGGGCAGGAAGTGCACAAACCCAGGCTACCCCCAGCTGGTTCCTTTTCCTTTCAAGAACAAAACACATGCACAGAGACCACATTTTCTCGCCTGGACCTGAAGTTTGTCCTTGCCTAAAGCTCTTGTTCACCATCAGAGTATCACTGGGTCCCTCTGCACTGAAAAATCGCCCCCCCTGTCTCCCCTACACATGGGGAGCTCAGGGGGCTCTTCCCCAGGGCCTCTGTGATCCCTGCACAGCACGGGCACGCTGCAATGTGGCCCAGGCACTACAGCAGGCCAGTTCCTCCCAGTGCCACCAGCACAGACTGAGCACCACAGGGCTCAGGAAAGCCTGCACAACCAGCCCCAGGCATCAGAAAAATCGAGGGTCTGGCCAAAGAAACATCTTTAAGACTTCCCTCCTGAGCCCAGAAGGCATCTCCATACGGGACAATAAAGCAAGGAGGTCAGATTTAGAATGTGATCTTATTCTATCAAGTTTATTCCTCTAGCGCAGAGCTAGTACACAAGAGAAATACTTAAATTAACAAACACAAAACCCCAAATTGATTGTTGAAGGAAAGATTGCTGTTTAAGCTCAGACTTCTGGTTCTCTCTGAGTCCCTCCATGGTACACAAGTTAAAGATGGTCAAAGCACTGAAAATGCTTTAAGGTGTTAAAAGTTGATGGAATTCTTGCACCCAAAAAAGTAAGTTTTGAAAACACGCTTGCAAGCTTGGCATCATAAGACACGCTTCTGAACTGTGCTTCAGTTCCTCATCTCCATAATAGCAAAAAGCCATCTGCTTCTCAAGGGTAAATTGTAGGGCTTACTTCTGTATCGCTGTGAAAACCCTGAGACATCCTCAGATGGAAAGTCCAATAGAAATGCTATCAATTTCAATAATTATTATTATTGCAGATGCTTAACTATGAGAATAAAACACAGAGATTGAGGACTAACAAATCCTCAGCACTGGTTACAGTAAATTTTGCATTGCTGCACTGTGTATTAAAGCCAGGGATAGATCATTACAATGGATTATAGTAAGAACCTCACATAGCATACGCTGCTCATTTACACTGCAGTGCTGGTGTGAAATAATGCAAATCAAGTTTACACAGCAAATGTTTTAAGTTCAACATTTTCAGTTCACTGCAACAGCTTTTTGCTTAATTATTTTGCTGGAGTGTTTGGTCCCATTTTCCTGCACATTTCCTTCACAGTTATAAGAAATAATTAGAAGTACCTATAATATTCCAAACTCGATTTTTTATGCATTTATTAGCTTCAATGAACATTTCTGTTCGTTGTGTCACAGAAGGCAATAATGGACTGTGACCCACCAGCCCCTGTGGCAATGCAAGTCCTTGACACTGCATCTAGCTCTGAATGGCACTGTCACTGCTGGGCTGTGACTGACACCCAGCACTGCTGCACACTCAAGCACACTTCACTAAGTGAGAGAAGGAAGATTTCTGCAACTTATTTATAATTATTCCTCAAAAAAATATCTATCACGCAACTGTCCCCCAGAGTTGCTTAACCCACCCTTAGCCAAGGCAGGGAGGAGGGCCTGGGAAATCCACACTGCTCTGAAGAACTCTACACAGAGCTTGACACTTCAGTGACATCAGCTTCTTCACCAAACAGGTCAGAGTTCTGTACTTGAAGGCACTATGCTATTATATATATATGTGTGTGTGTGTCTGTGTGTATATGTATAAAATGTTCAAAGCAAACATGAAATTGGATAAAAGTCTAAGAGGTGCAAATGTAAGTGGCACCACAGGCATTGCTTTCATTATTATCTCTGACTTGAGAAAAATTCAGTTATGCCTAATCCCATGCTTATGAGGTAAGCATTTTTGTTGGACTAAATTACCAAAGGTTAGTGACTCTTCTCCCACTTTCTCAGCTTTGTACTGCAATTCATTTTATAGTGATTTTTTTAAAAAGCAAGGAAGACGTCTGGCTCAATGGAAAGTATATATAATCTGATTTTTCTTCTCATGCAGAGAGTAACTTTGTATTTAGAATACAAAATCAGCACAAGATGTAGTGCAGAATTTCAAACACTAAACTTGCTGGGATGTCTGCCACAGATAACTGTTACACATAGACAGTTTAAACCTTGCTGTCTTTGTTTAAACCTTTTTGTAGTGATCAAAGATACATCTAATTAGTCTTTTTTATACTGCAAGTTAAAAGTACACACAAAGATGTCTATTGAAGCTTAGCTGATATACAGAAACTTGTTAAGGCAGAGTAATGCATGCCTGAGCCCTTGTCTCCCATTAGCAGAGATATCAAGGCTCAGTAATGACCATGGACAGGGTGATCCATAATTCTGAGCAGATGATAAAATGTTATTTTTAACATTATTTTTCCTTATGTCAAACAGTCAGTATTTTGCTGGTAACAAAAAATTAACATATCATTAAGTAAGTTATTTCACGCTTCGATAAATGGCATAATAGGGCTGGAGGAGAAAGTTTTATGTTAGATCTAGGAATAAACTAAATGCTTTCAGAGTTGAATCACTGTTTTTCTTTACTCCCTTTGGAAAAGCAGCAGATACTATATTCTGCTGTGCATCATGGACTTGGGACTGAAAACAGCTGCACTCTAATTACATGTAAAGTGTACCAAAACATTCCTTTTATCACAGACTGTAAATCTGTTAGCATCTGTCTCTCCTTTGTTTCTTCCACAAGATACAAGCTTGTTTCTACATTTTTCTCACCTGTAGCGGTAATTAAAATTCATTATAAATGAAAGGAGTGAACACTAAAACAAGTTCCTCTGTGTACAGTTCTAAACTCAAATTAGAAACAGCTGTTTGCTAATTCATGCAGTGATGTTTTGTCGTGCTCTGTGAATCAATAATAACTCACCCTATTCCTACCAAAATGGTAGGATTATATATATATTTTGCTTAGCAATTTTCTCCTCAGAAATATTCAAATGCACATTCAGTCTTTTTTAAATGAGATTAGAAGATGATACCTACAAAATCATCAATGAAATAACAGGAAGATCTTAATAGCTTGCTGCTTCTGCTTACCCTGCTACCTAGAGGGTCTTGTGTCATTCTTGCCTGCTTTGATGCCTACAGAGCATTTAGCAAAAGGGCATGTTGTAAGACAGATGTAGAAGAACAAAACTGTATATGGAGTCACACAGATGTACATGGATGCAACAGTCACATTGAGAGAATATTACAGAATTAGGGTTTCAGCTCCAACATCTATAACTTTCAAACATTAGGAATGACAAAGCCCTCAGGAAAAAAATCCTAGTAGAATAATTATTACTTATAATAATTAGTTGTAAAATTAGTTATAATAAATGGCAATACTTATGCTAATTGTTAGTAATATTTCTACATATTATGTTAGCCAGAGCACAAACTTCATATGACCTCATTGGCCTCACACAATTATATTCTGCACTTCTGGCTACTTGATGTCAACATTTATCACGGTTTCAACACTTGATTATGCAAAACAAAGAGACAACACACAGCAGTTAAGAGCTTCTTTTTTATCTAAGCATAGGGATGCAAGCAGGGTGGCTGCAGTGATCTGAGCAGCCCTCACAGCAGCTTTGCAGAGCCTGCCCTCATCACAGCACGAATGGGCCCTGCACCACCCCTTTTGCAGAGCCAAAGATGCAGCCCAGAGCCGTGGAAGGACATCAGCCTCTGTGCACTCTCTGCAATACCTGCATCACTTCATGCATTTTCTCATCTCTGTACAGAGATGTTTTCCCTTCCTTGTGTTGGGCTGCTGTTAGCAGGGAGGGTGTTCCCATACAGCACACACCTGAGACTGAGCTGCTCGTGGAAATGTGGCCAGTGGGACAGCCTTTCTGGTGGGATGAAATGCATCAGATGAATTTCCTAGATTTACGATTTCCTCCCTCCCATCTGATCAGGCAGCTCTCAAATACAGCAGGCACCTGTTCTCAGGCTGTTTTGCTGAGTACCCTCAGGCACGTGCGGTCACACAGACTCAGCTCTTTCCCTCAGTTCATATCCATAGCACCAGAAACACAAACTAGCTGCTGCTTGCAGAAACTCACTGAGTGCAAAGCTGAAAAGAAAGAGGCAGACTTTTCTCCACTAATGGACCAGATTGGTGTGATTTAATTTAATGTTTTATTGTGTTCGTTTTCATGATTTCACATTGTACTTTCAAGTCATCAATTACAATCCATTTAGCTCATTCATAAAATTCATTTAAGGGTCATATCCTGCACAGTGAGCAGCGAGTCCTGGAAGTCAGCACTGACAAGCACAAGCAGCACTTTCTTTCCCACAGGATATTCAGCATGTGCAGAATCAAGTCAGAGCTCATTTTGATGGTGTGGGCAGCAGTCTGGAGAAGCAAGTGCCTTTAAAACTGGGGCAGTGGCAAACTAGGACAAAGACAGCTTTGCCAAGAGTTCTCTGATAATCTGCTGCCACTACTAAGACAAATGGCTATCTGCTTCTGTGCTGGTAGAGAATACTAGAATGGCCTTTCCATTTCTGCAGAGCTGTTTCCATTCTTCTGTAATGAATCAGCTGTGAGCCAAAAGAACCACTAGAAGTGAGAAAATGGACCAAAAATGCTCTGTGCCCTCTGGCTGAGGTCACGAGAACTGACTGCATTGCTAGGATGGCTTTCTGTGATGTGATCTTCAACTGATATTATGTGGTGACCTGACCTGTAAGAAAATGGGTTTGCAGTCCCTGTCTCTAACAGATGATAAGTACTTTCCAGAGAACAGAATTCTGCTTCTAAATTAGTATTTTCCATCAGTGCTCAGTAGAAGAGAAGACAATTGCCATGTTTCAAACCTGAGAAAAACCTTATGTTTCATACTCTGCCCTACACGGAACTTTACTGCCAAGCTTTCCAGCCTGAGGAACTTAAAGCTGGTCATATTATCAGAGCAAGTTGCAGGGGGAAATAAAACCAGCTTGTTAAGTTAAAAAGAAGGAGGCTGTTCCAGACTCTCATTTTGATCTAGGTGGGAAAACTGTGACGCACTTTCATTCTCAATGGGTTGATGTTCATGATGAATAGACTTAATGCTGAAAAACACATGTTGGCTGAAATTACTCAGCAATAAACAAACAGTAAAAACCAACAACATCCAGATTTTATACTGCCTTCAAAGAAGAAGGGAAGAAAAGTAAATTATATGTGACAAACAGTATCAAGTAACCTGTTTTATAGCTATGCACACACATTATTGTTCTGACTTCCAAATGTGTTTTGTATTCACAGCAATCCCATTGAATTCAATAGGAACAGCAGTTACTCAACACTCCTCAAAATTCAAGTGACATAAATATGAGATATAGCCAGTTCTATTAGAGATATTTTCAGAAAGGTGCATGTATTCCCTGTCCCTTTAGTGAATTCAGAATTAAGATTTCATGCAAACACCATGAACGGAAATGAAGCTGCACTTGCAAATATCACAACTTCCACATGTCTGGTGAGTGCAGCCCCTGAAGGCCTCCATCTGCCTGGTTTTGGAGGGGCCTGTGTGCCCCAGTGAACCCAGTGGGTATCCCTGGAGCTGAAGAAGCTGCCAGCTACATCTGACCCAAGACTGGAAATGGGGTTTGCTCCAGCTGATAAATCTCCCATTGCTTAGGGATGGTGCGCACTAGGGCAAAGTGCAATTAGTTAAGACTTTGGGTTTGTTAGTGAACAATTTTTAAGAAATTAATTAAAAATTTAAAAAGAACACCCACAAATGTAACAGCATAATGGTGAATATGAAACACATTCCTGATTATCATAAACATTGGCCATGAATCTGCACAATGTTTGTAACTGGCCTGAGGGAAACTGCATGAAACAGAGGTGGGAAGGAAGTTCTCCACTTATCAATACCTGACAGAAATAACTGAAAGGCTTAAAAAGAAAATAACTATAGAATTTTTACTATGCAAGATGAAAGTCAAACAGCATGGCTTGCCTAGGAGAGACATGTATTCCACGCTGTATGGTAATGCTACTTCTTTTTTCCTAACAGTACCCACCATTTTAAATAAGAAGAGCCTTTTAAAACGAGCAAGCAAACAGACGCATTTGCCACCCGGTAAGATTGCTCTCGCTACACCAGTGTTTCCCTACAACAAATGTGCTGCATGAGAGTCCTTTCAAGTTTAACCGTCATGACCCAGCATCTGTGATCTGAGGACTTGCACTGCACCACACAACAAAACCATCCACCAAAAGCTGCTCTCTGCTTCCAACACATCTTTGCCCTTTTGACTGAAGGGCCTGATGACAAATCGTGCGACTGCGCTCGCAGGTGTTCAAAAGAAAAGCTGTGGCAACAGCCAAGGTCTCTTTTCCTCAAGCTCCCAACTCCATTGGTGCAGCTCAAGGAGGGATCCCATGCCTAACATTGCTGAGACCCTGTTCAGGCTGCAGGGGATGAGCCCCGTGGTGCCCACTGCAAGCACCTCCATGTCACTGGATATCCCTCTCCTGTGGGTACCCAGCACTGAGAGCAGTGCAGGCTGTGCCCCATCTCCTACACCACAAGTTTGTGAGAGACTTTTTGAATCTCTAAATGACTTTAAAGAATCTCTAAATTCTTTAGAGGCTTCTCAGGTTGTCAGTCAGCAGCGACCACGCTCCGGAGAAAGCCTCCCGTAGGGAGGATGCTCATCAGTGCAGGCAGGCAGGAGGGGGGAGCGCAGCTGGGGAGCCAGAGCGAATCCAAGCAGGAGACAACAGCCCCTCCAGCCCTGCTGCCCTCCTGCCAGGAGCCATGCAGAGCCTGGCAGGAACCTCCCCTCCATCCCTGCTGTGCTCCCAGCCCCAGCTGCAAGCACCACACTGCCCACAGACCAGAACAGGGGCACTTTCCTCACTTGCCACTTTTCCACTGTCCCCTGCAGCAGAGACACCTTCCTCCTGAATTGTTTTACAGTCTTAGGTGCTCATTTTCTCTGTTCAGATGGCTCTAGTTTAACTAGCAATGCAGGTTTTCCCACAAAATGTGAATTGTATGATTTATTCTAGTTAGTAACTGTCTCTGTGCCTTGGCCACAGACACATGAGAGAGTGAATTTACAACGAGGAAAGGTGCAGGGCACAATTATTTGTTTAAATGGGATTAAAATTAGAGTTGGAGTGTACAGTGAATCATCTCAATTTATCCCTGAAGAGAAGGAGGGATAGCAAATGCCTTGGCATTGCAAACAAATATATGTTTCCCCAACAACTCGCTAACAGCACTCCTTCCATTTGAGAGCACTCACACAGACATTGGCACTGATATCAGAGAATTAAACAAAATAAAGGGAAAAGCTATAGTCAATAACTTTCTCTCTAACTTTACCCACATGATGAGGACTGGTTATACTTACAAAAAAGTATCTGGGAATGTTAACAGACTAAACAACTCAGTAAAAGGAATGAGAAGGCCCTGGGGAGAGAGAGATTGAATTTACCCTCCAAAAGTACATCTTGACACTAAAGGTACAGCAAGGTACCTTTCTTTTTACAGAAAGGTACAGGCTTTCTACAGAAGAATCCCCTAAATTAAACATGGGTGGAAGCTGGAGGTGGATGTTTAGGATAGGGGCACATTTTCTGCACAGGAAAAATGGTCACAAAATCAAAACAGAAAAAGCAAAAGACTCTATAAAAAATAAACAACCAAGATCTCTCTGGGAAATCAGGCATCAGAGGTTTAAAAGACACACTTGTACCTCCAAAACCAGATGTGTTAAAAAAACATCTCCAGTCAATTAATGGCTGACAACATACACACCCCCACCATGGAAATGAAAAACTATTGTTTTCATAAACAACACAAAGAATTTTAAAGCTCAGACCAGCTTCATTTGCAAAAAAGCCTACTGTCCTAAATATACCTAAATAATGAAAACCCCTCACCACCTCCCAGCAATCTGTTTGGTTTTGCCCTTCCCAGACCCACAGCCCAAGCTCCTTGCCCAGACAGGAGCACAGACTGGGCAGCTCTGGTGTCTCCCATGGGAGAGTGAGAGAACAAGGCTCCCCAGATACAATTCACATATTATTTACATGTTTACTCAAGGCTTTTCTAAAATTTTAGTTCTGGTCAATAAGGCAAAAATTTTCATGACAGAAGAGTTTTCTGACCACAAATAAACTGTGTTGCTGTCTAAAATAAGATCTTTAGCCCATCTCACCTTTCCAAAACAAACAAAATTGGACAAATGAATGAAAATTCAGTAAATGCTTCCTCACACCTGGGAGCTAATTTTAAAGACACATACAACCTTTTTTTGTTTGTTTGTCTTTGGGTAACAATTTTCCTATTATTTAGGATTATCATACCTTGCATCTTTGGATTTTCTATGAACACAACCATAGTCCAGGGCCCCCAGCTACCTGACATCAGGAAGGCTGCAATATCATGTCTACCCTGAAGTCACTGTACACAGGCTTAAGAGGGACTTCATTTTAATTCAGTTCTTTGGCTGGAATTGAGATACTGGATTTGATCCGATTTTTTTCTTACTGTGTTGCTTTGTATCAAAACACCCATTTTCCAGTGGGTGGTGCCTAACAAAACAGAAGCAGAGGTGTGAGCATGAAGGAAACAGCCATTATAAATGCACAGAAACACACCATGTCAACACTTACCAGCTGCCCAATATGTACAAAAGCTTTAAAAAAGGACAACTGAGTCACTATTTTAGAGCTTCACTATAGTTTCCATTTTAAAACATCTAGTGCCATTGGAGAAGGTTCCATTGCAAACACTGGAAATCAAACACCTCCTAACCATCAAATTCATCAGAATTTTTGTGCAAAGTGTTATCAGGTAACAATATTTACCATGTACAGTAATTATGAAAAACTCTGAGATTGTGCAATTATATATTTTAATTACATGATCTGATTAGGTTTTTTAATCACTTCATAAAAAGAAAGGAAATTCACTGAGGTTGTCAGAAAGTTAATAAAAATAAGGTAATTCACTGCAAAGGCTCACCATGGTGCCTTTCTAACTACTTCCTTGCTACACCCCACTGTGCCTAGGTATTGGAGGTCAACTATAAGTATTAATTTCCTTACTTCTATTAACTTTGGTGACAACATTTGTGCTCTTACAGCATGGTATTTTTTGTTTCATTTGGCTGGATGATATTTTAAGACATATGGACTCCTCAAAACCAAGAAGCTGGATGTCCTGAAACCCATCAAGAGACTCAGCCTTGTCCTGCTCTGTCCTCAGCCCCCTTGGAGGGACACTCAGGGAAGCCACTGCGTGGTGGCCACTGTGACACTGAGCTGTGTGAGCCTCACCAGCAGCCTGCAAATCCCACCCAGCTTAGCAGTGTCCCACAATCAATACACAGCAAAGCTGGCTGCTCACATCAGGGCCACGAGGCACATGGCAGCTGCACAGAGCACCCAGCAGCAGTGAGAGATGCAGCTGCTGCAGGAGCCAGAGGCCAGGCCAGCCAGGCACCTGCCCTGGGCAGCTGGAGCCACCCAGAATCCAGCTGTGCAACACCAGCAACCCCTCAGAACCATCCTGCTGGCACTGCAAAGGGGACATGAGGAGAGAGAGGGCTGGGGGCTGAGAGGTGCCAGAGGTGAGTCACCTTCTCCTGCTCCTGAGGCAGGACAGAGTATGTCTGGTTCACCTCTGGAAAATATTTTTTTTAAGTTTTGGATGTAGTTCTGCTCTAAGGAAACATTTTGTTTATATCCAGACTGGGAGTCTATAATGTAATACTTGGCTATGGGATTCAGCAGCTCTGTTTTACTCATTTTTGGTTTGTCCTCTCCTCCTGCCAGCCCTTCTTTATTTTTCTCCTTTCTCTTTTTACTTTTCTACCCCCTCTCCTGTGATTCTCTGGGGAGAACAAATCACTTTGGGAGGTTTAATGGACTGACAAGAGCAGAAATTTAATTGTGGTGTGCAAGCACGGGCCAGGCACATGAGAAGCAGGCACAGTGCAATCCATTTGGGCTGCCCCACCTGTGACCCCAGGCACCCCCTCTCTGCAGGGGCCATACAGGGAGAGGGGCCCTCCCTGCTCTCATGGGACCTTGGTGGTGCCTGCTTCAGGAGGAGAGGGCTGCCAGATGCTGACAAGCCAAAAGCAGTTATTTCAGGAGACTTTTTTTTAATATAGAAACAGCTGACACAAAATGCATCTCACTGGGGAGGGAAACCATGCTCCCAGAAGTAAAAGACCACTAAAAAGCCTCTTTTTTTCCAAGAGAAATCTAAAACAGTTTTGGGCCAGATATCACTTAGGTTTTTCATTTCCATTTTAGGAGACTTGCAGAGTGCCCTTCTAGTCCTGCCCCATCCATGGAGAATATTAAGGGGGCAGATGTGGGTGGATTAAAAGATGGTACAAAGCATTCCAGAAAGCACAGCCTCAAAGAAAACCTGTCCCAGGCAAAACAGCCACTGCTGGGGGAGCTGCCTGAGCCTCCCTGCAGCCCCCTTTGCTGTGAAAGGTCCCCCACACCACGTGCATGGCCCTGGGCTGACAGGGGCATGCACTCAGCTGCCTAAGAAAGGCAGTGAAAAAGGGAGGGCACAAAATTATTTAAACAAGCTTTTATACAGAAAATGAAAAACATTGTGTGCAACAACATGACTCCTTTTCCTTTGTACACCGTTTGCTGCTACAGATTACATTTGCAAAGTATAGCTTTCAATATAACATAGCCAAAAGCTACCTAACAGCATAATTTTCTTCCTGGGTACTTTATTTTTGAATTCTTTTACAAACAATGAAACAGAGGTTTGGAAAAAACAAGAAAACAAAGAAGCCCCTTCTTCTCACATGCATGTAAACCTGGGTAAACTTAGAAGAGACCATCTTTTGAACAACCAGTGTGATTTACTCTTGCTTGTGGTGCCTGTGCTGGCTACTGCCAGTAAATCCTAAGGGCACAGAGTGAGTGATACCAGACACTCTGCACACCCACTACTACAAAGACTTTGCTCAGCTGAAAAGCATGTGTAGTATTTTTCTATCACCATTGCCTGCATTTTCAGTTTTTCACTTGTCTACCTGACAAAGCTACAGCATATCCTTGACATTTATTTAAAGCTTGCTGTTCTGTTCAACTGGGTGGCATAACAAGGACCAGGGAACCAGAGCTTTAAAATACATTTCCTGGCTGATAATGCAGATTAAGGGAGCTACAAAAGACAAATATTAAGGACAAATATCAGTCATATCCAAAAAACAAGTATTTTCTAGCAGGATCATAACCAACCAATACCCTGAGATATCCAAAGGGAAGAATCTCTATCCTTGCACTCACCCTTGTCATTTGAAACTGCACTGTGCTCTTTAATAATAATCTCAAAATGATCCAAATACTTTCCAGGACCTTATTCTATGACAAGTTATATTCTAACAAAAAGCAGTCATTTCAAAAGTCATTTTCCTTCCCTTCCACTTATGTTTTTCATCTTGTTTCTCTCTGCCATTTCTCCATCTCATCCCAAAGCCAGATTATTACACTGCAAATGTGGGGCAGGTCCAGATACCCAAGGGGAGATCCAAGATCTTCCCTCCTGAGGAAACTTCATAGTGAACTCAATGACTATCTGTGATGTTTGCTGGTACTGGGGAATAATATTTCCCTTGGGCACTTTCTGGATAGAGTCTACCACCTGGGTTAAGTCATTATTACAATCAAGCAGAAAAAAAAAGGGAGGGAGAGTAGAGATGAAAAAACACTACAGCAAGCATCATTACAGCTCATCAAAAGTGCATTAGAAAACACCTGATAATATACTCTGAACATTAACGATCCTTACAATATACCATATTAATGCAGATGTTATCTGAATTCTCAGAAACTAATTTTTCCATTCACACACTTCTTTAAAATTGGTGTTGGAAAAAAAAAATCTCTAGAATCTATTAGTTGCTGGCATTTTTTTCTGTTTCCAGAAACAAACAAATAATGTAACACCTCTGTACCTGTATGTGCTGCAGATCACAAAGCTCAAATGGGTTCCCTGACACTGGGATGCTCATTGGCATTCACAGGCAGTGTGTTACAGTTCAAATGGACAATGGTCAGCAAATATTAATAAAGAGGTTCTGATTGTGTTGCCTTACATTGGACTATTATCACTACTAAAATAAATTTAACTGGCTGCCTGAAACTCTCCATTGCTGGGCAGCAATTTCCCTTACAATTTTTCCACCTTCAGGTTAGGAGGGAGACACACGAATGGCACAGAACTGATAGTGCAGCTCTGGTATAAGGTGCTAAGTGCCAGGTTAGAGGACAGGTTAGCTGTCTGAAGAGCCTAATACTTCCAATAACTTAAATGGAGGTCAAAAAAATAATTCTAGGCACTGCTTAAGTCCTATATTCCTCCTTTACAGGGACTGCAAATCATGTCAAGTTCTGCATAAATAGGTTTTGTGGGGGTATTAGAGGGTGAATTACTGTCATCTAGGTGCTAGTGCTTAGTAAAGCAAGAATGATCAAACCCATTTTGCCAAAATCCAATGTGAACTGCTTCTCTCAAAGAAAGGTCACCCAATCAAGAATGCTTCATAACAAAACAAAAAGAAAATCCACAACACACATGCATTTTTACAAAGGAAATACAACAGTCACACCTAAAGACCATTCCCTTATTGTTATTTGAAAGCTGAAGAGAATTTTTTTTCCTAAACAAGGAGCTGGTAAAGGTTTGCAGCATCTCAGAATTACTTCTAGAAATAAGGGAAGCAGGAATTATTTTTAGTGCAGCTGAGAGGCCAGGCATATTTCAGGCAATCTCCCAGAGCCTGCTTCTATACCATGTGGGACATAAACCCACAAACTATGAAAGAACCCAAATCAGTATTGTTTTCTCAAGTGACATCCATTATCCCTCATCTGAGAAAATTAACACGTGTATGCAGAAGCTCAATAAAGTAAGCTCAGAGCTAAAAGTCTAAGATTAACTCTTTATGCTTCACAATACATGTCATCTTTTAAGTCAGCAAAATGCTAATATATTCTAATTTATATTCAGTGCTTCTGCCATTTAAAGCAAGCAGGGACATCAAAATACAGTTAGGCTTAAGCACAGTTTCAAATGTTACAGTACACAGGGTAATCAAGAATTTCCAAATTCCAAAGACCTACAGTGATATAAAAATGGAGATACAGAAGGGCAATTAGACCAACGCATGCTGGTTTGGGTAGCATTAGGAAGAGTGTCACAAAATGAATAAAACCCGGCTTTTGTGCAAAGTCTCTTATTTTCTGACATCTGAGGTAAGCACTGTATCTAGTAGTAAAATGCTATGAATGTTAAATGTAGGCAACCTTTGTGCTCTGCCAGTTTATTTCTAGATCAAATGATAATATTTGAAGATTTCTATTCCAAGCCAGCGCTCAGTATTTTTCTTCATCTTCCTGATCTGCCCAAAAGATTATATTCAATGAATCAGATATATCTTTGTCTTCTTTTTACTCAGATTAATAAATTAGGCAGCCCATAAATCTGAACGGTACTTATTCTGAAGAGTGAAACACAAAGAATGATTGATAAGGCTGAATTTCCCACCTAAGTACATAGAAACCTCCAGGCAGGTATTAATTCTATGCTGAGTTTTTCTACAACATACACTTACTCTTGCACCACAACACGCTCACACACATCCCCAGGTATCCAGAACAAAAGCAAGGAAGGCTTTTCTTAACCCACCAGGTGCATTGTGCTTGTTTCCAAATAGTGCTCTGGGATGGCTAAATGAGGAAAGCAGTGAAGAGCAAGCCACATTTTGTGACATTACTATTTGAACAGCCAGGCAACTTTTGCAGTCCTTGTGTTATTCCTCCCAGCAACACTGAAACAGATCTTGCATCTGGTGGTGTGTCCTTCTTGGGGACATTTTGCTACCCAGCAAGAGCGCAGGAAACGATGTCTGCAGAACAGTGAATTCTGAAGCAGGGATAATAAAAATAATCTGATCGTTACCCCTGTGCTTTAAAAATTGGACCCCCTGGCAAGTAGCCAAAATAAAACATCAAAGGGGACCTCCACAAGCCAGGCTCAGGATCAACATTCATGTGAGAGCCCATCACCTACTTACCCTGACAGCAGGCAAGAAAAGTTGGAGACATCTGCTTGGAGGGCAGGGGTCAGGCTGGCTGGGCCTTGCTGCACACACAGCACAGGGTGGAAATGTGAGTGTGGGCTGGGTGTGCTGGCCAGGCTGGGCTCTGGGGCTGCAGGGGGGCTTAGTGAGAAGGGGTCAGGGCCTGCCCTGTGCTGGATACAGCTGGCTCCACAACAGACCCACCGCTGACTGACCATCACTGGACTGGCCATAACCCCCCACTGCCCAGCACTCCTGGGGCATGGAGGAAAATTAGGTTTGTTTCCCCCAAATCGAGTCTGTTCTGCCCATGACAGTAATTGCCAAGCCATCTCCCTGTCTTTATGTCAGCTCAGCTTTTTCATCTTATTTTCTCTGCCAGTCCTCTTGAGGCTGGGGAGAGAGAGAGCAGCTGGGTGGGCATCTGGCAGCCAGCCAGCATTAGCCCACTGCAGGGCAGCTGGCTGCAAAAGCTTCTCTAAACCAGGAAGAATAAACAGTACCTAAATCTGTACCTATAGGGCCTGAATTTATTGATTGTGTTTGACTCTGTATTCCATTAGAAACATTTCTCCTGATAATGTGTAATGCAAGAACTTGCAAACCATACTACTGACCTCCTAAACTTGATGCTGCCTGCATGCAAGTCAGATATGGAAGTTGTTTTGGATGGGTTGGGGTCCACTGGTGCTAAGGGTGATTGAGGTGGGCCAACTTTTTCATGCAAGGAGGAAGCAGCAAGTTGTTCCATTGATGGCTCATGAAGAAAAACAATACATCACCAAATGTTCCATGTCAAACACTTCCCAGACTAGTTCAAAGATGGGTTTATGTGTGTGCTGAAGCACAGGGGGACACAAAGTAAAAAAGCTTCTAAGTTGCTGCAAGTTTTAGAAATCAAAAATCCATTGATCAAAGAGAAAACTCCCTAATATTTTCCCATAAAATAACTTTGACTTCTTGTGAAAAAAATCAATAAGAGTTGATTACTGAAAATGGCGACATGAGCATAAACACCCTTCAGGCATCTCACAAGTACCTCTGCAAATCACACAGCAGCGCTAGGCACATGCCACTGCTGCTAATCACATCCTCTGCCACACAACCAGATGAGCTTCCTGAAGTTGCAGTGGATGAAGAAACTACCAAGGCTGTGCCAGGAGGTGCAACAGCAGAACATATATTCAAGATATTAGATGTCAGTGTCAGCAGTTCCTTCCCACACACACACAAGGTGTCATCATGTCCCTTTCTAAGATATCACTGCGCACTCTTCTACAAATCTCAGCCTAAAACCCTGTTGCAAGGTCTCCATGAAGCTGCTGAAGTTGATTAAAGACTTAATACATCTCTATTATTGCTCTACAGCAGCACTTTGTGCTTCCTTTTCCACAAAGGGATAAAGCAGCCTCCACAAAATAAAGGACCAGTTCCACTTCTGAAGCTAAAGCATTTTACTGGATGGTGTGTTTAGCCTTCTTCGTTTGACTAATGAAGATGTGAGTGAGTTGGGCTCGTTCTTTGGCCACAGAGTGAAAAGATGGATGTTTTGACATTAAGTATTTGCCAGACACTTGGCAAAACAGACTTCAAAATGGTACTTGCAACTGTTTTTCCAGGTTCCAGCAAGAGAGGGGAGGGGACAGGATCATTGACTGCATCATCTGACCAAGGCAACTTCTGTTAGAAGCTGGTCTTGCTTTAATTAAAGGCACACTTGCTTTTAACTCTGAAACTAAGATACTTAGTTTGCAGAGACCCATGTTCATTCTCCTACAAGGATGTGACAGAGACCTGTGGATGTCTGGCATGATCAAAAGGAAGCATGGCAATAATATGTCAAGTCACAAATTATTACAGCCTCTTCCCAATGTGCAGGAGATCCCACATTCCACCCATCCATATGGTTCAGCTGGGGAGCACTTTTACCAACATATGGCCCCTTGAAAGTGAAGGTTTTCTTTTGAGTTTTTAATCACAATTGCTTGCTATTCTTAATTACTTGTTACTTCCACTACACTATGAAGCTTAACCTGACTTCTGCTGGGAGAATACAAGTCAGGAGGGTGGTTTCCTTTTTGCTAATAGGGAAAGGTTTGTTAGTAGGGAGGGGAGACCAAAGCTGCCTTACAATTCACACAAGCAGAATTACCTCTTGGTAGGAACACAAATCATAATGCCCCTTCTTGATACTGGTATCTATCTTTGTCGGATCCTTTACAACTAAACATCATGTAAATAAACTACAGAGAAGGGGTAGGACAGCATGGTGCAGTGATAAAGAACAACTAAGAAAGTATCTTTTTCCTTCTTAAAACAAGGTTTTGGAAAAGGTATATTGAGTCTTATAGGCAGAAACAGGTGCTAAATTGCCCACAATCAGGAAATTTTACTTCTTTTGTGAATACAAACCAAACATTTTCAAACATAATAACTTCAGCAGATGCATGAAAAAATACCAATTTAAATGTTCTTAATGGTTGCTCTGTTAAGTCAGATATTTTGTTTATTATAATGCTGCATCTACAAGTTCATGGAAGCCATAACCCCAAAGGAAGCCATCCACTCCACATTAGCTATATCCTCCCCATCTCCTCCATGGATTTTTTGCTATGAAACAGCAACATCAGGAGACAGCTCTGTATTTCCTCACAGTTGCACCCCACTAACACAAGGATTTACTGCCACACTGAGGGAGCCATATGGAGTCATATGCTCTTCTTTCCCATCCCCTTTTCCTGTTAAAGCTGAGACATATAATGGGCAGTTCCCCTTCTGACACACATGGATCTACAAACATCTGGCAACTCAAGAGCCAGCAGCTCTTGCTATGTTCTTTAACTTGTCAGGTCTAACCTGTGATTCAGCTTGGATCCAGGCTGCCAGTGATTTTCAGCCATAAGAGCTACAGCACTGGCCCAATAACATTTTCATCTGTGAAGACAAGCTGTGTGCAGTTGTAAACAGAGCAGAACTCTGCTCAAGAGTACTTCTAGGCACTAGAAAGCACAAGTCAAAAGAGGCAGCTCCATACTCTCTGTTCATGAGAACATACCCTCTCTCTCCACAGGGAATATTTATTATGATGGGCCATAATCCACTTAACATCTTCTGACAAAGTCTATCAGTCTTTACAACTTTGATTCCAGAAGTTCAATGGCAACAGGGAGGAAAATTCATAGGGAGAAAGAGACTTCCACAAGAATTCCCCTTTATGAACCCGCACACCCTGTGATAGCAGACAGGATCATTGCTTATTTGTACCTATCAGCTTTGATGATAATTGCAACCCACTTGACACTTCTGTTGAAAGGCAGTATTACCAACAAGAAACCTGATAAATATTCAACAAAATCTAAATTAAATAATTCTATTCATCTTGAGGTCACCATCTCTAAAACTGTTTCAAAATATTTGTGTCTTAAAGAGATAGGGAGGAGGATGAGGGAACCCTGCTTCTTAGACCAAAATTACTGAATCACTGCATTAATGAACACAACTTTCTTTATTTTTCAAGTTCAGTGAAAGAATGCCATCTATGCAAAATTTTGATCCCACATTACAAAATAATTACATGATAATTACATGAGCATTAAGATGTCTACCCCCCGAGTAAAGCCACTGCACCCAACCGCTAACTAAGGCAGGCCTGGAATGTTTCAGCTTATTAAGGAGAAATCCAGCATTGAGCAAAACCTCCAGCTGAAGCAGATTTCTACTCTTTTACTCATCTGATTTCTAATTAATAATTAAAACATGTTCCTTTCTTTGGAAACCCAATTAGACTTGCGCATCAGCCTGAAAACAAACTTTTTTTAGTAGCTAAGCTACTTCTCATGGTTTAATGGGGTGGCAGGAGTGTTTTCTACATAGCTCCACTGACACAATTCATTTATTTCTTTCCATTCTACAATGGATATTGTAATCCATCCCCAACAATATAAACATTACATTTGCACAGCTAATTAGGATGTTGGCAGTATGAATTAGTGACCCTCTGATTTCTTCCAGTCAGGGCCGCCCCTGCTGCCTGCACTACTTAGGATACACAATTAGGCAATTATATTTTCAGCATCTTTTTTTCCTCTCTAATGCTACCTCTTTCCTCACATTCAATATGAGCATATGCACCAAATGAAGAGTTGTGTAGTTTATTTTGGGGAGGGGAGTAGGGGAAGGAAGGGAGGGAGAGACACAAAGTGTCACATTCAATCCCTTGCCCTATCAGGCTCTGCTAAGTCAGTATCAGAGAATGACAGAGGGTCTGTAAGACTGCAAATTATCTCCATAAATGTTTTAAAGAAGTGATTATGCAGAATGGGTAGGAGATATATTCTGACTGGGAATGAAGCAAAAGGAAAGAGGGACAAAATAGATAAATCCTGATCTCTGGATGCAGTGGGCTGGTACTGAACCTCTGTGCAGGGCTGCGGTCACCGAGCTGTCCCCAGCCACAGGATGATGACAAATTGGAGAGAATTCAGAAGAAGGCAACAGAAGTGATTAATGTGCTGGATGGACTGATTTATGAGGAAAGGTTAAAAGGTCTGATTATATGTATCTTTGTTAAAGAACAGCTAAGGAAGGTGCAGGAACTGCTTCCAGGGGTTCATGCACGGTAAACACCATCACTGCATTCCACTGAGCATTTGGGGAGGGCAGGAGGAGAGAAGAAAGCACAATTTTATGCTAGACACTAGGAAAATATCTGCAATAAATGTTAGAAAAGAGCTGTTTCCAACAGGAAGGACTAGAAACCTCACCATTTGAAAGCTGTAATGGACAAAGCACTAAGAAAATACACTGCAGGGGATAATGTCTGTTTTAATGTTGATGCTTGTTTAACTCACTGACTAATGTACACTGTGGAGACATAGCATCTTTATTAAAGCACAGACTATATCTCTGAGTCCTCTGCTGTGAAAAGTTCTCCATTAAAATCACTTATTACTAGGGGCACTGGAAATATTTTGGGCCAAGTATGTGCCACTCCATATCAGCTCTCAATCCACAGCTGAGGAATCCAGAGGATCCAAGAGTACCAGTGAGGGCAAATTAAATCTTTCAGTTCTCAAATATTAACCCAGCATTTTCTAAGTTCTGTAATCCAAACAAATAAAACCCACCATCCCCCAGTCTAAACCACTTTGCAGAGTAAAACTGTCCTCTATTTTCTTCTTTAAATATGGAATCATTTTATGTCCTAGAAAATCAAGTGTTTAAGAGCAAGTTAACCTTGGCATTTGTGTGACTGAAGAACAAAAATAAATCAAGATTACTAAACTATTAGGAGTAATGAACCCAATACTCCTACTTATACCCAAGTAAATTAGAAATCCTGCCATTGAATTAAGCTAATGGAAATATATTGAAGTAGAAACTGGTATAAATTAGCAGAAGACCAAGCCAAACATAACCAGAGTGACACATTTCCAGGCCATGTGCAGAGCTCAAACCAGGAAAAATAATTTACAATCAGCTCATGGAGACAGGAGGCAATGATGGCTCCATGGCTGCTGTAGCTCGAGCAAGCAAAGCTGGAAAATCCACGCGGTGCTGGCCCTCCCCACGACTCGCAACAGAAACCAGCCCAGACTGCAGCACTATTGGCAAATCATTGTTTGAAGAGTAATTCCAGCTCCAACTGCGCCCTGCCACTATTCACAAATATAGCCATACATAGTGCCTGTAGAGACGTGAAACATTTCAACTTCTACAGCGGCTTGTCCATCATCCTTCCCATGCACAAGGCTACACACAGCCTCAAGCCAGCACAGCTGGACCTCCAGGTGCCAGATTAGGAGAAACCAAAAAGGTCTTTTTCCAAGAAAAATACAACACTCCTTCCCCCTCTCCCTGCTCACGTGCATGGGTGAGAACTAAGCAGGCTTGAGGGGCTTTATTTATTCCCTGCTAAAAAACCATTAAGCTCTACTGTACAGATCCGAGTCTGCCAAATTCTGTCACTTCATGCTTTGGATGTAAATTATAAAAAGAGACCAGGGGAAAAAATACAGTAGAAAACAGATGCTCTGGATTACAGTGCTGGGGTTTTTTTTCCAAAACTACCATTTCCTTTATAGTTTCATTTATTTGGTAAGCAGAGGAGTATGACATGCTGACTGCCATGAAAGGGGAGACAATGGCTTTCCCAACCTTTGACATTTAAATCCATTTCCTTCCTCAATGATGAGACAAAACCCCTTCCCTTTGACAAACTAGACTCCCCTGCTAGACAAGGAGCAGCACACAACAGTCAATAACACAGCAGCAGCAGTGTCTGGAGCTCCATGTTCTGTTAACATTCCCAACGTCATTAGAAAGGTAAGAAACTCCATAGCTTTGTGCCTCAGTTTCGCCATCCATGAAATAAGAAACATAATACTGCACTGCTTCACAAAGTTTGTTTAAAATGTTCCGGTGAAATGAACCAGCCTCAACAAGCAAGTAACTCAAATTGAGCTTTCAGTTGATACCCCTAATGCTCAACTGAACTTTGAGTTCAGCTTCTCAATTGACACCACTAAAAACATTTACACAAAAGCTTCACACAGCCATGAAACTGAAGCCTCTTGTGTAGTTTACAGTACATTGAATCACTATACATCAGCACAAGTTTCGTGGCTCTTAGGACAGGTCTATGGAAAGCACTGAGAGCAGAAAACCCTGATAAAAATCTGAAATTAAAACCTCAGCCCTACTGCAACTACCAACTCACAAAACCTACATATTACAGCATCGTTGATTTGTCTTGAACTGACCAAAGTTTGTAGTTCAGAAGAGAAGGTGGAAAGTACTGAAAGTCTCTCATGAAACTTTTGAATGTCATTTGAATTTGAGATTTGTTATTTTCAGATTTAACTAGTCACTGGGTCTGTCACTAGTTCACTGCAGCAGAAACTCAGTGATGCATTAAACACTTTTCGTTACTAATTCAAAACAGTTTCTCTTTTACCAAGACTGCAGGGATGATGCCTTGTTCACCCAGCTTGCCAGAACAGGCCAGTTTGGTCACAAAAATCTTAGCCCCAGAAAGAGTTAAAAAATCTTTAAATTTGCCTTTGGTTCTTGTTTTATGTGCTTATTTCCAGAGCATTTCCAAATTGTATTAGTTTAACAGACTAGTGTATCTAAATCTTTTTAGCCACATACATCACTCACCAGCATGATTTTATTACAAGGGATATGTTATTAAAGCTTAACCTTGCACTCAGTCACTAATCAAAAACAATTCAAGAAAGCAAATCAAATGTTCCAACTTAACTAAAATCTCCTCCCTTTAAGCAACAAATAAAGCCCGGCTGGCTTGCAGGGAAACTTCCATGCATCAGCATCAGCTCACTCAAATCAGGCACGTTTCTTAAGTCTAAATTTAGCTGCTTGAATTTCTTCAGAACTTTAATTCCTGAATATTGTGTTGAACCTACTGAGACTGTTGAAGTGCCACATCTTAAGGCTGCAGTCATATTGAGATTCCTTTATGGCAAATATAAGAAGCAAAGTTGCTGTAACACACAGGCAAGCAGTTGGGAACAAACACATCAGCAAAAGGATCAGGCATTCAGAAGCCGAGATTCATCTTCCAGTCATGCTGGCAATGCTGAATCTCACCTATGTGCCATTGAGCAGTAGTTAAGCTACTTAACCAGCTGAAGAGAAAATGATTGTACATACATATAGGAAGGTTGATTTCATGGAGACACCTCTTAGGTTTTCAAATCCCTCCTTGACTGGAAGCAGAATCAATCAACGAGCGCTCATTTTTGGACAGGATGAGGCCATGCCTTCACTCAGAAAACAGGAGCTCCTAAAACTCCCGTGCCAGCGAGGTGCCCCAGCAGTGGGGACACCTGCAGGGACACCTGTGTCCTCTCTGTGCTGGAACAGGCTCTGAGTCACAGCAGGTGGACAGGTTTCACCCATGGATAACCAATCCTCATCGCCTGGAAAGGCGAGCACGGCACAGGCGCTGCCGGTTTCACTGCTTCTTGTGACAGAAGACGGAGCAACTTCTGCTTTGCAAGAGCAAGTTTAAAATTTATATTATAACACTGAATCCACCAAAGCTGCCAAGAGACATTGAACTCATGGGATCTGTGAAAGTTTTTCACACCTGTGTTTTTCTCCTGTGCCTAATATTATGGGAGGCATTTTGGAGGATTTTACAATGCAAGTTTCAATGAGACACTTACAGTCTCCCTCAGGCAAATTGTCACAGCTGCAGAGGTCTGCTACCCAGCTGCCAATCAAGGCAGGCAGGGAGTATGTGCAGCGAAATCACAAAAAAGGCAGGCTTCATTAGACTGCTGAAACCTAACTAGCGGCTATCTGGGCGTGCTTGAGCCCTTAAAACAGGGTTGCTTTAGAAAAAGGGATTTTTTTTTCCTTTCCAAGTGAAGAAAGGGCCCTAGTACTCATTGAGGAATGTATTGGTGCCAACTTTCCCCTTTGCAATTTCAATGTTTGTTTTCTCTGTCTAAAAAAAGAAATTACATTGCCCTACAAGCTTCTATTATTAGATTAGCTGATATAGCTGGAAAAAGTGGACAAGATTACAGGTTCCACATCCCTTTGCCAGGTCTCAGAAGTGTGTCTACTTTTTCCAACTCTAGAAGCTGCTCCAGTGAAATATTCCTTTCTACAACCTTTCCTTCCCTTATTTCCTTAAAGCACCCCAGCTACAAAACCACTGGCACTAAAGACCAGCTGTGCTGGAAGAACTGGAAGAGAATTTTTCCTCCTTCATGCCTAACAGAAATATTCTGAAGGAACTAAATGCATTTAATAAAATTTAAAAAAAAATTAAAAAGAGCTCTACAGACAAGGTCAAACGCACAGAAGCTCAGCCCAAATAATGTTCAAGTGGGAAATTTAAAAGCACATGGAAACAAGTGGCATATTGTAAGCCATTTAACAAAGTTAATTTTAGGTATTCACTACATCTGGTCTCGGCCCCTATTCGGCAAACTATTTAAGCATGTGCTCAGGTTTAAGCAAGTGCAGGCTGAAAAGCCTACGTGTCCCATCACGTGCTCCAGTTGGGCATCTGCTGAACTACTTAGCTGATCCAGGACCATAACATATAATAAGAATTGCCCTGAAAGTTATCTAATTAACAGCTGTTATTTTAAGAACTACACAAACGTAACGCACATTTTATGTCCCTAAAAGAGCAGGTGTCATGAAGGCATAAATCCACATCTAAAACTGTTTCAGACACAAAGCCACTTATGCAGATATGTTTTGTGAATGAAAAGAAAAATGTAGGCTTTAAACTAAAACATAGTCAGACTCATCAAGCTGCCTCTGTCCATTACCACACTTAATCTTTGTTATCCTCGCTGCTTCTTTGTTATTTCTTACTGACAATTTGTTATATGTTGCCTCTAATTAGTTCTACCAGGAAAATGTTAGGATTTTTTTTTTTAATTTGTGCCCATTTAGGTTTTCTTCTGAACACAAAAACCAGTGACATGATGTTCAAACATTAATGTTTAAGTGGCTTAGCAGCAGACCTATAGATTTCCAAATTCTCAGATAGTCACAAATCCTACTAAAATAAAAGGCAATGGGGAAAGCTGAGCTCCCCCTCCACGCCGCGGGTGCCTCGAGACCTGAAGTTTGAAAATTCTGGGCTCCCTATTTACAATTACAGCTGCATTTCCCGAGCGGATTGTGCCGTGACGGCTGAACCCTGCAAATGTCACCGGGCCGGCTCGGGCAGGGCGCAGCAGCAGCAGCAGAGCCATTGTTGCTGGGGCCCGGAGGGAAGAGGTGCCGCCGAGGCAGATGGGGACCGCGGTAATGCGGAGCTCCCCGGGGACAGCCCGGGCCGGGGCTCCGCCAGCACCACCTGCCTCCCTGGGGCTGCGGCGGGCACACGGGGGGCTCCCCTGCTGCAGGGACACGGGGCCATTGTGCTGCCCCCTCCACGCGTGTGCCACCCCACAAAGCATGGCACGGGGGGGTGACATGTGCCACCCCACAAAGCATGGCATGGGGGGGTGACATGTGCCACCCCACAAAGCATGGCACAGGGGGCCCTGTGTGCCACCCCCCAAAGCATGGCACAGGAGGCCTGTGTGCCACCCCCCAAAGCATGGCACAGGGGAGTCACCCCACACCCACAGGCAGGGGGTGTCCCCCCAGGTGGCTGGCAGAGGGGTTCCTGCTCATGCCACATCTGATGGCGCCACCCTGGCTGCAGTGCAGCTGCTTGGCTTGTGTGTCCCGTGAGGAAGAGGGAGCACACAGAGACATGCTGGGCTTCTGTGATTTCAAGACAACATTAAGAACCTTCAGCCCTTCTCTCCTGCTAATGTTACTAATAACCTCCATATTGTCATCTATCTTACCTGAGCTAACAGTTTATAAACCACCACCTGCAGCTTGTCCCTTATAGTTTATTAACATACACTAATAAACAGTATGCTTCACTCCCACTGTGCTGCCAAGTGAAGCCAGTCAGAATAACTGCATTAGCTTTACTGTTCTTTCTCAGCACATTTTTCCCACATGGGAACAATTAGGACAAACTCCCTCCAGATTATATTTTGAGATCCATCATATTTGCAGGAAAATAATAATAATAATAATAATCTTTTTCACAAATGCATCTGTAGGCATCTACAGAAAATTAACCTGGCTGACGTTACCAAAAGTGATAGGCTCTTAATCTCCTCAGCAGTTCCTCTGCAATGGAAAGGGTTAATGCTCCCCAGGCTCTGACTTACACCTATTATGCTCAAGTTTAAAAATAAGATGTGAAAGATGCATTATATAAGGCCAGTACTGCTATCCTGCCCATCTCCTATTTTGGAATTAAAGATCATCATTGCTCACATCAAAGGGGCTGGGTGAGAATAAAAGAAAAGACAGGAACAATGAAAATAGCTACCCGACACGAACCAGATCAAAGGACCAGGCACAGAAAATGAAGAGCTAGGGGGTCCTTTAATTACTGTCCACATCCTTCAAGTCATGTGGTGAGAAAGAAGGGAAAAAAGTTTTGAAGGCCACTGGGTTTTGTCTTGCTGTGGCTCCTGTTTCCACAGTCTGTGCCAGTTCCCTACAAACTGCTCTGCTTTTTATTTTTTAAATTTTTTTTTCTTCATTTTATTAAAGTCAAATAGGACTCCTGGACTCCAAAACTCCTCCCTTATGCCAGGAGGAGGAGAGGGAAGGAGGGGTGAGAGGGGCAGTAGTACAGATAGTCTGTAGCAATTGCCTGAAACAATTTCAGGAGGACTGCTCCAGGCAGCGCCCCGGGAGCTGCTTTGGGAAGGAGAGCTCTGGCTACCTGAGGCTAGTCTTTATTTGCTGGCCTCCCGGGTTGAGAAAACTTCAAATTCACATAGGGCACTGCTCCATGGGGCAGCAGATCAAACCTGGCTACTAGCTGTTTGAGCTCAGCAGCAGAAAAAAGGATTGCTCTGGGACTGAGCATAAGTAGAAGCATGATTAAACTTCAAACATACACAGCCCCCCCTTTTTTTTTTATACACAGCAGACAGTTATGGCTAATATTTCAATATGGACTTTAAAAATACGCTGCAAATAACTTACTCCAGCCTGCTGGCTGTGGGCTTAAAAATAATAAAAATTTAAACTAGCTGTATTATTGCAATGAAGTCAAATGTTCAGATTTACATATCATGGATCATTAAGGGAATGTCAAGTTATTTAAAAGGATCTCTTTTTATTTAACTTAACTCTCAAGATTAAAATTCAGATATTTGACCATTGACTGTAGTGACACATCATACCATTTACTTCCTTCTATTTATACTTCAAATGTGGTGCATTTCTCTCTAATTACTCCTGACTTATGTTTCACAGAATCACAGAATAGCCGGGGTTGGAAGGGACCTCTGGAGATCATCTAGTCCAACCCCAGAATGTTTATTTTTAAAAAGACAGAATAAAACATGTCATAAGGAAGCAATAGAACAGGGATTTAAAAATTGATGCAGAAGAAACTGACCAAACTTTCTAGGAAGTAACAGTGCTTTGCTCTAATAAAAATATTTTGGAAAAGAAAAGCCCTGGGATGTTCCCAAGAAATTGTATTTGCTAATATAGATGCGAGCAATGGACACAGACAGAAGTTACTGAAGAGGAAAATGCCTTCCTGTCTCAGGTCAGTTTGCTTGGATTTATGCTGTATGCCAAACTAGAGCATGAAAAGCATTTAAACACAATTTTATAGACTTTGAAGAAGGAAGCTCATATCACCTAGACAACATCTAGGAAAGGGGAACACAGGATACAAAGGCATCCTTCTTCCCATCCTGTTTACAGCTTGGAAACTGTAGACAAACAGTAAGGATGATCTTTTAAGAGGCAATTTAGCCTCCAAACTCCAACGAGTGCCAAGTTACTTCATCTTCTTACTGATGAAAGTTGCCTCCATCTCTTCCTGCTCTTGGACACTAACATTCAGCAAACAGCCGTTCTCAGGAGGCCAGCTGAGGACTAAATTGAGCAGATATAGACTACAAAGCTGCTTTCCAAAGTGGGCATCATGCCTGGGCTCTACATCTGAGCAGTATGCTAGGTATGTGTACCAAGTTCAGTTAGCTGTCTTGCAAACATCCGCCATGGGAACCTTGCCCAAACAAGCCTTCAAAGCTACCCTGGCTCTGGTGGGATCAGCACCACAGCAGTGGGACTGGGACATTTGCCTCCTTGTTACAGGTCTCAAAGTACCACATTATCCATTTAGATAGTCTTTTGATTGAGACAGCTTCCCTTTTGGGCTTAGCCCCAAATGCCAAGAACAGATGAGATGGTTTAAGAAATTCTCCAGGTAAAACATGAAAAGGATGCTTAAGATCCAGCTTCTGACGAATAGCTGCACTCAGGGACCCACAAGGGCTAGGGAAATAAACATGGTCAATTAAATGAACTGATTGAAAAGAAATCAGAGATCCCTCTGGGGAAAATCTGACATGTGGTCATACAGCCACTACAATCTTTTTGGAAGGTGGTAAATGGGGCAAAAGCTGGGATGAACTGGATTGCCTTACACATTTGGCAAAAGGTGGTTGTCATAAGGAAGGGCATAATCTTTAAAGGAAATAAAATACAAAGAAACATCCATGATGGGTTCAAAAGGATGCTCAACCAGCTCACTCAAAGCCTCTTGAAACCTCAGCACTGAGTAGAGAATTCTATTGGGAAAATACAGTAAAGACTCTTCAGCAAATGTTCTGTCCTTTCCGTAGACTGTCCCACAAAATGCACTGGTTGATGCTGAGAAATCTTCCAAAACATTCCAAGATGAATTAACATGAAGGAATTAATTGGAATGCAAACTAATAAGGATGGTGCAGAATAAGACTCATTTTCTTTTATCTCATTAAAAAAATACTTACATGCTCATTCATGAGAGGGAATAATTTACTAATAGTTCAGCTATTTTTGATGTATTTGTTGAGACAAGCTCAAGAGACAGCGGGATCACCAACAGGACTGCCAGAAGTTAAAGATCTACATGGAGAGCTACCTCCCCTTTGTGTCTTGCCTTTGCATCTTTGAGAGTCCAATGCTGGTGCTGCCCAGGCCATGGCGTGCTGTGTGTGGGCCCTGAGCTCAAGCTCAGATGGAACTGGAGCAGGCTGAGCACACATTCTCTCCTAGATAAGCAGTCTGGAAGGCCATAAATGTGAATGCAGGCTGTAGAGACAATGCCAGCATATCTAAAAATCAGAGTAATGAGCTCAAGGTGCCGTCACTAGGAGCATGTGTGCCTTTTCCTGTCTCACTTTCTGGAAACCCACGGGTATTCCTGCAAAGGGAGGGACATCCTAAAGTGGTTGCTGGACTATAACCCAAGAGAAGGGCATCTTGCAGAGTTAATTGAGTTATTCACCCAGGAACTCAAGCAACATTTGCTGTCAGGATTGAGGAATTCTTATTTTGCCTGTGGAAGTCAATCACCTGGTTCTCATCTAACTTTGCTAGAACAGAGCACTACTCATTAAGCCTTTTCAACCTGCACCAGAAACAAAACTCAAACTTCACGGTTTCTTTTTCCTCAGAAGGTTCAATCACAGAGTAATTTAGTTTGGAAAGGACATATGGAGATCATCTCTACATAAACTGTTTCTCAAAGTCTTTTACTACCAGAAGAAAGTCACCAGTCATTTCAATAACTTTTTTTTTTGAGAATGCTTTATCAAAAAAATTTCTCTAATAGGCTGGAAGCCCATCTCTCACTGGGTAGAGAAGACACTACCTGGCCTTGCTTCCTAGAAGCAGCACATTTGCACATTTGCAGCACAAATAGACACATTTCTGTGTCTATTTCTATGACAATGTCTCAGGGAAATCATGAGACAGCCATCAGTGTTGGAAAAGAAAGCAGAACTGCCTGGTCAAAAGCACAGGAAAGTAAAATCAAGTAGATGCATTTCTTCCTTCTAATAAGTTTTGGACTTTTTTAAGAGTGGAAGATATCCTTTGCTGAAGTTGTTAATTTCATCTTACATTTCCCACGTCTTCTTCTGAGTCAACTACCTTAGCCTGTGTGTTTCACTTTAGTTGCTGCTTCCAGATCCACTCTACCTTTTACCAGTCTATTCCCCTCCTTCTCTCCCCATGCTTTCTTGACATTTCTCATCTTTCTCTTGGCAGTTCCCACCCTGACTCACATCCTCTGCCCCATTTCCAGTCCTGTTACTCTAACCTTCCTCTAGAACACAATCTGTCAGCTTCCCCTTGCTTACCCTCTTTCCATCCTTTCTACATTTCTGTCGTCTCCATGGTCAGAGCAGACTCGTCTATCCCTTCCTGAAGTCATTAACTTTCCTTGCCAACTGTTTTGTCCACAGCTCTGTAAACCCAAGACCAGCGACAGTATAAAAGAGAGCAATACAAAAGAGAGCATCAATGCATGGCAATGGAGAGACTGCTGCCTACATAATGAAGATCTGGAAAAAACCCCAAAAACTGTCAAAATTACAAGACCTAGGTGAATTTAACACACATTCACTGATTAGGGGGGGAAAGTTCAAGATTATGTGCTTCAGAAAGGCACTATTGCTCAGCTAACACTCCTTAAACCTGGCACTACCAGAGCTGAAAAACAATTTCACAGGTCTCCTGCACCTTGAATACAACTAAAAGACAAAGCAGAACTCTGATGCTTCTTAATGCCTATGCACACTGCTCCAGTGTTCACATGGCTACCCCAACATAAAGTACCTGATGCCTTACTGAACTTGCCTACCTGTGCTGTATGAGACACATAGTCATACTGATCACTTTTGTGAGACAAGTTTTCTCAAAACCTTGAAGTTTTTTCAATTCTAAAACATTTTTAAAGATTCATATGAGCTCCTAATGCAACTACAAACCTGATAAAATCTGCTGCCAATCTGATCATTTCCCTTTGAGTTTAACTCAGATATATTCCTGCATGCCTCTACAGAATCAACTTAAAATAACCTGGTGAATTTCCTCCTTATTCTCCAGGGCAGGTATAGTGTTCTAGCTGTGACTTGAGCAAAGCTCTGTGAATTATATGGCAAGAACAACCCCATTGTCAGAGCACTCACCTGAAAATCATGCTAATACCTTAGTGATGCTTTGGTAATAGGTGTAACACACGCCTAGGAATGGAAAAAGACCTGGGCTGCATGGCCACACAGGCCTGTACAAAAGTAGGGAAAAGGAGATGCTCCAGGAAAAGCAGGAGTTGTTTCACTTACAAATGTCCCAAGCTCTTAACAAAGGAATAGAAATAATTTTGGTGATGCTTTCCTCTCCATTCTTCCCTTTTCTGCTCCCTCCATGCTGACATTTCCTCTCTTGCTGCCACCTCCCAAGCAGCTGCTACCCTGTTACTACTCTCCTACCTCCACTGCTTTGAGAATTCACCCAAAGTGTGTCCTTTATCTCCCACTGTACATTTAAAAGCTGGCATGTGGCCAAACAAGCATACAAGTCTGTTTCCCAGCAAACTACTGTCTTTAAGGTATCTTAACTCACCCTGGTATTTGTGGGTTGTCCCTCAGCCTCCTTCCCTCTGCGTCCCCGACACGGTGCCAGCCACCTGCTTCCCACCCTGCCACCACTGACTGCTGCCTCACCTCGCCTTCCTCTTCACCACCCTGCAGCCCCTGGCCCCTCTGCACGCCCAGACACACGGGTGGGGCAGGAGAGCAGTCCCACCTCAGCACGTGGAGCGCAGCGTGTCCGTCCTGCTGCGGTGCCTGGGCTGCGCCTGCGCCTCGCACACCGCGCTGGAGGCGACACGGCACAGGAAAACCAACAGCCACCAATGAGCACAGCCAGCCCTGCTCTTTGTTTCACTTTTAGGTTCAAACCTGCCCCCTTTTCATTTCAGGACTTAGTTCAGCAGAGGCCAGTTCCTCCAGCTGCCTGTCACTGCCAGTGCCCTACAGACTGGCTCACACCCCAAAACTCAGCATTGCATCAGCACAGGGGTAATTTTTTAAATCTTTCCAACAGAAGCTGGTTTTGTCCTTTCCCCACACCCCTCCCAGGCAGGGCTGGTGGCTCAGCCCAGAGAGTGCTTGATGCCAGCACAGGCTGGCAGCAGCCCTGCTGGCAGCAAGGGGCCTTAGCATAGAGGAGCACAGAGGTGGGCAGGTGCTGAGTGGGTGCACCTTATCTCCATGAATTTTACTGACTTGTATCTATCCAAATGACCTCAGAGTACTTTTGCTTTGGCAGTTGCTCTCCACATTGCTGTCAGCACTTCTGAGATTGACAAGCTGAGCACACTGGCCAGGCTGGGAGGAGGATGAAAGGGGCGCTGCCAAGCACTGGCCTAGTCTAAAAACATCTGACTGCCTAGGAGCAGCTCACCAGCTGTATTTGAGGTAGACAAGGACAGTGTCACCTGCCAGTCATACCACAGTGGCTAAAAAGACAAGAACACATTACAGCTGTAGGTTTAATTATACTGGAACCAGAAACGTCAGAGGGGAGGATGGCAACAGTAACCCAGTAGGCTCTCAAGCCCATAAGCAAAAAGAAAAAAACCCTTTTTTTTCCACACAAGGAGTCTCTAATCTGAGCCATAGTTGATCAGCAATGGTTGTGCTGGCATTAGGCCAAAATTTTTACATGGTTCCTTCAAGAAAGTCATCTTTCTTCAGAGCTAACTTGTCCCTTTCATAACCAGTGGTCATGACAAGGCAGATTACCAGCTCTTTCAGCAGAGGAGACCTATTAATCTGTTTGATAGGATATCAGGATACCCTGCTCCTGCTCAAACAGATAGCAAATGTTCCACCCTTTCACTAGTTGGGAAGAAATCCCAATAATCTGGCCCACACATAAAGAAATCTTCTGCTGCCATTCTGAAGAAAACATGACAGAGCTCTAGTGAAAATCATAACTTCTTCATGATTAGATAACCACAGTGTCTTACCTCAATAAGGCCCGTTCATTTTCCTAGCACATCCATACATACACTTGTTCCAGGATGGTATCCAACAAAATCACTGCAAAAGTGGGTTGGTTAATTTTTATTTCCCAGGTTAGGGTTGGGTGTTTTTTTTCCTAGCCAACGTTTGATCTCTCTGGCACTACAATACTGCTTGGCTGCCCACCCTACACAGTGCCTATATGGGAAGAAGAATACACTGCTAGAGCTTGCAAGGTTCATTTAAGATACACAATACACTAATACAGTCTGTTAAGTCTTAGAGAATGATTTTTAAAACAAGCAAAGAAATGTCCTCCACTAAAGAAAGAAAACTCTAATGTGTGGAAAAAATGCCAGTTTAGGTCTGTGGTGTCATGGTCCACAGGGGAGGCTTTTCCACCCTCAATACTAATTATGTGCTGGGCAAGATACAGCACTATACATTAAGCACTATATCTGATCAAGCAGAAGACTTTTTTAAATAGTTTACTAGCTATTAGGTATCCTGCACTCTACATGCTGTGCTGAAATAAGATTTTACTGCTTGCAGATGCAATTGCCAAAGACTAAAAGGTTTTATTTTCTCAAACCACACAAACTATATTACTACTCCTGAATGCTATATTAGGGGGAATCCCCTTAAAAGAGAAGAAAAATTTCTGGCTGGCAAGTTGCTAGTGAGAAAGATCCAAACTGGCTAAACTGAAGCTGCAAAGCAACCGATACGAAAACACAAATGGTATCAATCTCTGTTTTCCTCTACATCTATCTTGAGCTGTGGGGTATGGTGTTGTGGTGGGGAGCAGGAGAGAAAGAAGGGCTGCCGAAATGCCCAATGTGTGGACACTGCACAACTCAGTCCCCTGACAATCCCCTTCTCTGGTGTCACTATCTGCTGGCTTTGTGGGCAAAATTGACTGCTGGTCGCTAGTAGCCAGCACACACAGCCTGGCGACCTGAAAAGGCCATTGATTTTCCCTGTCCTTAAGAGCACGCTCTGCTGAGCTTGGAGCCGTGTGCTCGCAAGTTTAAGGGGGTGCGTTTTGTTTAATTGTGCCTTTTCTTGGCCTGAATTTCCCCCAAAAAGCTGAAGAGGGCATGTGCTTATTATCTTTTAGTGCAGCATGTGCTCGGTGCAACCTGAGCTCTTCGGATACTTCGGTCTGAAAATTAGAAAAAAAAAAAAATTAATTGCGAGGAAAAACAAGGCTGCTCTGCGACTTTGATTCAATCAATTACCATTATCTTGCAGCGCAGCCCTCCCCGCCGCCCCCGGACCAGTTGTGTTTAACTTTCCTCGCCAGCCGCGGCCCCGCAGCGCGCTGGCGGAGCGGCGCTGCCGGCTGGGCTCCCGCGCGGGGCCCTTATCAGCCGCTCCCAGTCAGCGCCGGCCCCGCACAGCTGGCAGGGACCCCCTCCGTCCCCGCCTTATCTGCCAGCGCAGCCCCGGCCGGGCCGGGAGGGGCCCGCGGCCGCCCCCGGCCGGGCCGGGCTCTGCCGCCGGCCGCCCCGCTCCCGCCGAGCCTCCTCCGGCGAGCCCGAGCCGTCTGAAGAGAGGCAGGAACAAAACCGCAAATTTAGATTAATAAAGCATTTGTTGATTCTACAGAAACTTAGCAGGCCCCTAAGAAATCCACCAGAGACCTGTGCAGCTCCAGTAATTTTCTGTTATATTATCTTTCTTGTAAAATACTTCCCCAGACAGAGCCCCCAAAGGGGCTCAAATATCACTGTGACTAACCGAAATCAATGTGCACTCACCTATTGACATTTTTACATAGTTTTTGGATTTAGTATCCGGCCCAAAACACAATCAAATCTTCTGCCAAGGAAATAACAGGCACTTAGCTAGTCAGCTATTAGTGTTACAAAGGAAAAAATGTGGGCACCCAAGGGAGATGGGAGAGACGGCATTGACGTCAGGGGTAATTGGGTGTCTGAGAGAAATTGCCAACGGCTGGCCAAAACCCCCAGAGGCCCACACAAAGCCGAGCTGCAACTCTAATAAAGGAAAGTAAATTCTAGAAAGGGGCTTTGCTGCAAAGAAGCCTAGCAGGAACCAAAAATATCTCCCACATACACAAACACATACACACAAATAAAAAATACAAAATACGTTTAGGAGCTCTCTTTCGCACATCTGGTTTAAGCTAAAGTGCTTTCTACTTTTTTCTTTTTTTTTTTCCAGGACCACATGGATTTTTATGTTGTACTGTATGTTCAACATCTATTTTTATAAACAGAATTCAGGGCTTAAAAGAAACTTATTTTTAATCATGTGGCTT